>NW_028054299.1:0-8794 GCF_054177405.1 Leptonychotes weddellii
TTGGGAAGCACTTTCTCCCAGTCTGTGACTTTTCTTTTTCTATTCATCTAGTATCTTTCAGAGACCAGAAGTTTCTATTTTTTACTAAGTCTAATTTATCATTTGGTTTTTTATGGTTCATGCTTCTTGTGTCCTAAGAAATCTTTATCTAAACCAAGGTTATAAAGCTATTCTTCTATGTTTTTCTTATAAAATTTTATAGTTTTAGCTCTAATATCTGGGTCTATTATCCTTTTGGAGTTAATTATTTGTACATGGTGTGTATCCACTAATCTTCAATAAAAAGTTAAAAAAAAAAAATTCCAGCTATGCTGACCTTTATTTTGATGTGACTTTTAGTATTACTCCACCTAGTGGTTATTTAAAAACACTCACACATTTAATCTGTCCATTCATACGATATTTTAAAGTTTATTTATTTTTTATTTTTATTTAAGTAATCTCTACACCCAATATGGGGCTCGAACTCAGGATCGTGAAATCAAGAGTGCATGCTTTTCTGACTGAGCCAGCCAGGAGCCCCCATATAACATTTTAAATATAAATACAAAAGCAGGTTGCTGTTTTTTGTTTTTTGTTTTCAAAAAAGAAAAGTATTTTGAAAACAAATGTTTGGAAATAATCATTTAATTTTATTTTGAAATAGATATAAATATATCACCTGTAAAAAGTCTCTTATCTCTGCATACTTGGAAAACTTGAGAACAGATTTTTCTAACTTCTTTTAAATACTCCCACTTTAAAATGAGGCACGCCCATGAGATTCAAACACTTTTTTGAAAATTTGAAAGTACAGCACCTTCCAATTACTTGTCAAGAACAGTTAATTGACATTAGGAAAGGTAGATCTTTTTACTAATAATTTTCAGTAAAAACTTCTGAATAAGTGGATCAAATTGAAAAATGAATATTGGATATACATATCTTTGTGATATATTCTTTTAAAAATAACCAAGTATCAAAATAAGCTGAACTTACAACTTGACTTTTGGGTTGCTATATCAAAAATCCATAATCCAAGGGGCACCTGGGTGGCTCAGTCAGTTAAGCACCTGCCTTCAGCTCAGGTCATGATCCCAGGGTTCTGGGATTGAGCCCCGCATTGGGCTCCCTGCTCAGTGAGGAGTCTGCTTCTTCCTCTCTCTCTGCCCCTCCCCCTTCTCATGCTCTCTCTCTCTTTCCCTCAAATGAATAAATAAAATCTTTAAAAAAAGTGATAATCCAAGATTTAAAAAACTGATATGCATTCACCAAAAACATTATTAATAGTAATAGCAAAAAGGATTTTTGTACCATTAACAAAACAAAATTGTTTTTAAAGTATTTACTTCCTTTTACGTCACACCATAAAATGCTTGTGTGTTTTACAATACACATAATTTATACATATATAAATATAAAATAATTAGTTGTATCTTTGAATAAATTACTCAGTCTCTCTGGGTTCCTATATTCTCACCTGTAAAATGAATGGTTTTGATTACATAATCTGTTCAACTTGCTTTAAAATTCTTTGATTTTGTAATTCTATGCTTTGAGATCCTCTTTTTGACCTGTATGTCCACATTTTTTAAATGATACCATCATCAGCCTTCTTTCACATGCTTAAAAACATGTAAGACCTACATTTTCTTTGGAATTCAGGCAGCTCATTTCTCCCTGCCTGAGGTCAATCCCCAAGTTATACAAGTATCCTTTGAGATTTAAAGAAGAAAAATTGTTTTTCTTTGGGGAATAATGGAGGCAGGGAGATCAGTTCTATAGCATTGCTATGATTGAAGCATGAGAAAGGGATTTACTTAAGGAGGTGTAAAACAAAAACAAAAACAAAAACAGATGTGAGGAATGACAAAGGAATTTGCTTTGAGGAAAGAAATGACAGACCTGGAGATAGGTTGCAGATATAAGGGACTTCGCAGGAGGAAGAGTTAAAGATAATTTGGAAGATTCTAGCCTGGGAGATTAGAAGAAATGTGATATTATGGACAGGTTTACGAACATATTAAAATGATGCCAGTATGTGCCAGGAGAACACTGGGCTCTGTTGCAAAAGTTAAATTTGAGGTGACCTTGGCAATGCAATTATCTTTACTTTTTTTATTAGAAAATAAGTCACAGATTAAGGAAAAATGGGTTAATATCCCTAACGGATAAAGATCATCTACAAATCAATAGGAAAAAAATACATTTCCAATAAAAAATGGGCAAAGGCAAATGCCAGGAACTCATCAAAGAAGACACTCAAATGACCAATAAATGTGAAAAAAGTTCAATCCTACAGTTTAAGAAATGTGAAATTAAAATAATAATAGCCTGTAATATAGGCGATCAGGGTAGGCTTTTGCCATAATTATGTGGCTTCTTCGGAGAAACTGTTCTTTTCTCTTATAGAAATGGACTTGAATGTGGTTAGAATATATTTTGAAGCTATGCCTTCTGAGCCCTGGCTTATGGAAATGAGAACCTGAGAGGGAGAGGGAAGGCAGCAAGCCTGGCTGGAGCCCAGCAGGTTGATGTGACAGAACAGGGGGTCCATGAATGTGCTGAGAAGAGCTGACAATCGGAGCAATTCCTGATGACTACATCAAGTGAAAATGATAATCTTTGGCAAATTGAAATGATATGTCTCATTTCTGAAGATGAAGAAAAAGTGATATATATCTTCTTAAACCAGCTAACCACGTTCATTAACATAGTCATCCCAACATAGCTAGAGAAGTTGAGAAAGCACATTGAAAAGTACCAAAGGCAGGGGGCGCCTGGGTGGCTCAGTCAGTTAAGCCTCTGCCTTCGGCTCAGGTCATGATCCCAGGGTCCTGGGATGGAGCCCCACATCCGGCTCCCTGCTCAGCAGAGAGCCGGCTTCTCCTTCTCCCTCTGCTGCTCCCCCTGCTTGTGCTCTCTGGTGCTCTTTCTCTCTCTGTCAAATAAATAAAATCTTTACAAAAAGAAAAGCACCAAAGGTACAGAATCTTTCAGGTGTATCAGTATGGAGTATAAAATTTGTCATGTACCCTCCAATCTAAGAAATAGAATTATGTTTGAAAATCCAGAGGCTGCTCTAGGGATTCGGAAGAGAATGGTAATTAAGGGGCGCCTGGCTGGCACACTCAGTAGAGCATGCTACTCTTGATCTCCAGGGTCAGGACAGGGGTAGAGCTTATTTAAACAAAAAAGAGAGAGAACGATGTTAAAGAAAAAACATCAAGAAAACCAGCAGAGGGCGCCTGGGTGGCTCAGTCCATTAAGCATCTGCCTTCGACTCAGGTCATGATCCCGGAATCCCGGGATCTAGTCCCAAACTGGGCTCCCTGCTCCGCGGGGAGTCTGCTTCTCCCTCTCCCTCTGTTGCGCTCTCTCTCTCTCTCTCTCTCTGTCAAATAAATAAATAAATAAAATCCTTAAAAGAAAAACCAGCAGAATTTCTCCAACTCCATCTGGAATCTATAGAAAAATTAAGGGACAAATCAATGATGAAGGAAACTTCATTTTACCAACTTCACAACTGTTTGTGGTGTATTTTATGACATTTTGATCTTTCTAACAGTAGTACAGTTGATTTTTAGTCTCTTTCTGTATGCACTATACTTTTTTTAAAAAAAGATTGTATTTATTTATTTGACACAGAGAGAGAGAGAGAGCACAAGCAGGGGGAGCAGCAGAGGGAGAGGGAGAAGCAGGCTCCCCACTGAGCAGGGAGCCCGATGCGGGGCTCGATCCCAGGACCCTGGGATCAGGACCTGAGCCGAAGGCAGGCGCTTAACTTACTGAACCAGGCGCCCCTGTATGCACTATACTGATGACTATTTGTATGACTATTTGTATGTCTTTAGTGACTACCTGCTATTCTAACTGAATAAAACTTAGAATCCTTGAAGTGCCTCCTCATTTTACAGGCTGAAATTTCTTTTTCTTTTTTTTTTTTTAGAGAGAGAGAGAAAGAGCGAGCACAAGCGGGGGAAGGGAGGAGGGACAGAGGGAGAGGGAGAGAGAATCTTAAGCAGGCTCCATGCCCAGGGCAGAGTCTGATGCGGGGCTTAATCTCACGACCCTGAGATCATGACCTGAGATGTTATCAAGAGTCGGAGGCTTAACCGACTAAGCCACCCAGGTGCCCCTATAGGCTGAAATTTCTGAAGCCATGTTACCATGCATGCTATGTTCAGTGGAATCTCAGGGTCTAAAGCTCTCATTTATATATGCTTTGGAAAGAAATTTTTAAAAAAATTCTAAGGAGAATCTGAACCTGCCTTTGTGGAGTTAGGCTGTAGAGAACAGCCCTGTGAGGCTTGTCATTATTTCTACTTGAAAATTCTTGTTATTTCTTTTTTTTTTTTTACTTTTTTGTTGTTTTTATTATGCACTACGTTAATACACTGCATAACCTTCTAGAAGGGGTAGATAAGTATGACTGAGTTACTTTTCATCAATCAGGAAAATGCTTCCTTAATCGATATTCTCCAAACCCTTTGATACATAGTAACAATTAACTCCAGAGACCTGCCTATCTCTTTGCATCAGACTCCACTAATATGGATAATAGGCAACCCTTTTTTCCTTGCCCCCGTTATGTAACCTGTGGATATGCACCGTGGCTATGCCGGGGATGACCAAGCACATGGCCATGACGTGAGTTTCATGTCCAGGGAGTTTATCCCAAGGAAATAATCTGACTTGCATGCAAAGATGCAAAAGATGCATAAAGATAATGATTAGAGCAGTTTATAACAAGGGATTAGTGGAAACTATATAAATAGTCACCATATATACATTAGTTAAAATTTAAAAACACACGTAACAATATGAACAGTTTAACCTCATTTTTTTAAACGCCCTAAATATGTTCATAGATGAAGATACCCAAAATTTGATGTGACAAGTAGGATATTAGATATAGATATGGCAATTGTCTACATAGAGGTGAAATTTGAAGTGACATCATTCTTGCAATTCAATAAAATTATATATATTTAATGCATTTTTGTTTAATTTTGGAGTCTAATAAAATGTATATAAACACTAAACATTTTATTGAGTTGATATAATACAATTTAATTTTTAAACAAATTCTACTAATTTGTAAAAATTCTAATTGTAATAAAGGAGCTTTTAAAGATTTATTTATTTTTTTTTTAGAGAGAGAAAGAGTGCAAGCAGGGGGAGGAGCACAGGGGAAGGGGCAGGAGGAGAGGGAGAGAGAATCTCAAGCAGACTCCCCGCTGAGGGTGGAGCAGGACAGGGGACTCAATCCCATGACTCTGAGATCATGACCTGAGCCGAAATCAAGAGTCAGATGCTAAACCAACTGAGCCACCCAGGCACCCTGGTAAAAAAGGAGTTTTAAGACTTAGTTGTGATAGGTTAATTCTAATAATCATAAAATGAATTTCCCTCATTACTAAATGATTTTTGTGTCTATTTAGTTTGAGTCAACATAGGTATGGTTATATTTATTGATAATCTCTCTATGTACTAGTTATTTTATTTGTACTACGTGTCACTTATTCCTATCAGCACTATAGAAGTCAACTTTATTCCCGTTTATTTTATTGAGAAGAAACAGATTTTCAATAAATTGAGCAGTTGAGTAACTACTTCATGGAAATTCATTCAGATTCAAACTGGAGGCAGTCTTTCTCAATTTTTTGCTCTTGCTAATTAGCCAAAGTATATGTTCAACTCATATCTATTTTTTATTGATTCGTCCATAAAACATTGTTATAGATAGTTGATAGTTTAATATAAACCAAAGAAGTGTTAAATGAAAACAGTAGTACAACTCAAACTCCACTTTAAAATATAAATATATACACATGGACATATGAAAAATGTTTGAAATGATATATATTCTTGAATGGTGAAATTGTGAATGACTTTTATTCTAATGTACTCTTTCTTATTTTGTAAAATACATAAAATGAGTATTTCTCAATTTGTAACTACAAAAAATGGGACTTTTTTTTTACAAATATGAAGTTGCTTCTTATTTCTAAATAGAGCGTATCAGTCTCCTTGATCACTTTAGGGGAGTGCATTTTATATTGAGCTTTTATTTATTTATTTATTTAAAGAGGGAGAGAGAGTGGGGGAGTGGGGGGAAGGGCACAGGAAGAGAGAGAATCTTAAGCAGGCTCCATGCCCAGCATGGGGTTTCACGTGGAGCTCCCCATAGGGCTCGATCTCACAACCCTGAGATTGTGACCTGAGCCAAAAGATTAACAGACTGAGATACCCAGGGGCTCCCACTTTTAAATGAACCCTCATTCACTTTACATTTTGCCTTTCTAAGACTGATAGAAAAAGCAAATTGATTTCTTCTAAAGTTCCACTAGGTGCTGCTACAGTGGAATGAATTTTTTTTTTTTAATCCACTGGTTCTCAAACTTTTGATCCTGTTTTGTAGTTCAAGGTATGATTCCCTTCCCCCCATCAATCTCTTCATCTATTAAATATATATTAATATATATTATAAACAGACCATTTTTTATATTATCATTTGGCATAAATCAATGAATTTTTAATTATATTTTCATTGATTTATGCCAAATGATAATATAAACAATGGCCTCTTACACACATTAAACAGACATACATCCAACTCTCATAATTGTGAGGACCTTGGAGATAACTGGAGTTATCTGGACCATGTTTTGTGAAGCATAATTTACAATACAATGCTTTAAGAAATTTGGATCAGTAATTTTCCAATTACCAGCAGTTTCCCACTTTCAGATATTCAGCTACAGTAATCCAAAATTATGGCACACTGATGATTACAAGCATATAATTATGTATGACATTTAGAGTAGTCTGTGCAAAAATCCTAGTTGTTCTGGCCCAGAGACGCTTTATCAATGAGGTTCAGGAAATTTCCCCCTTTGCTGTACATTTGTCTCCCAGTGATCTCTCTGGCTCATGGTGTCAGACATCACACAATGATCTCGTGCTAATATACACTCTTCATCTTTGTTCCTGGTAATACTATCAAGAATGCAAGTGAACTTTAACACCATTACTTGTACTATTGTGCCATCAGATAGATTTGGCAACTAAAAAGTATGTCAGGTTTTATTACTTGTGAATAAATGCATGTAGTGTCTATAAAAGGCTGATGGGCTGGTAGCCTGAATAATGACTTCCAACCACCCACACCCTAATCCCTGGAAACTGAGAATGTTATCTTACATGACAAAAGGGACTTTGCAGATGTGATTAAATTAAGGCTCTTAAGATGGGGAGACTCTTCTGGATTATCAGGGTGGGCTTGATTTAATTACAGCAGCCCTCATAGGAGACACACAGGAGGAGTCAAGGTCAGAGAAGGCTATATGAATGGAAGCAGAGACTGGAGTGATGCTCTGAAGAGGAAGGAAGTGGCCACAGCCAAAGAACACAGGTGAGAAGCTGAAAAACACAAGAGACTAAAGGCTCTCTTAAGAGCTTCCAGAATAAAGCAGCCCTGCAAACACCTCCACTTTAGCCCAGTAAAATCGATTTTGGACTTCTGGCCTCCAGAAATGTATGAGAATAAATTTGTGTTGTTTTAAGTTAGTGGCAACTGGTCACAATGGCAATAGGAAACTGATATATTTACATATCTGACTCTTCCTTGGTTACCTACCCCTATTAATATAGCATTGCTGAATCAAAATCCTAACTGCCTATTTTACTGTAACACACAAATTGTAATACATTGGAAAAATATGTGCTACTTCTGGTGCATTTATTAACTAGTTCAATATTTCTGGAAGAAGGTTTAGCAACATGTATCAAGATATTTTAAAATGTTCATACGATTTGGGGCACCTGGGTGGCTAAGTTGGTTGAGCGCCCGGCTCTTGATTTGGCTCAGGTCACGATCTCAGGGTCATGACCTCAGGGTTGTGAGATGGAGCCCCAAGTGGGGCTCCGCACTCAGTGTGGAGTCTGCTTGAGATTCTTTCTCTCTCCCTCCGTCCCTCCCCCAGCCTGTGCTCTCTCTCTCTCAAATAAATAAATTAATTAATTAATAATTAATTTAAAAAATGTTTTCCTCTTTAAGCCAGTAAGGCTAGATATCTAAAGAAATAGCCATAAATACATAGAAAGACCTAGGTACACAATGAGCATTATGAGGACATAATAAAGATTAGAGGAGATATTAATAAAATAGAAAAATAAAAGAGAAAACAAACAAAATAAACTCCCCACTCTCAATAATGAATAGAACAGTGTGGCAGAAGATCAACAAGAAAATTAAAACATGAACATATTATAACTCAACTAGACCAAATAGATATCTATAAAACAATCCACCCAACAACAGCAGAATACATATTCTTCAAATGTATGTGTGTGGATTATGTCTTTCCTAGAAAGACACAAACTATCAAAACTGAAGCAAAAAGAAAGAAAAATATGAATAGACCTAGAGTAAATAAAAAGACTGAATTAGTAGTCAAAAAATGTCTCATGGGGTGCTTGCCTGGCTCAGTCAGTAGAGCAAGTCACTCTTGATCTTGAGGTCATGAGTTCAAGCCCCACTTGAGAGATTACTCAAAAAAAAACCCAAAAAACACATTTTTTTTAACTGTCCCACAAAGAAAAGCTCAGAATCCCATCCAAAACCAACAGAACACACATTCTTCTCAAGTGAGCATGGCACATATTCCAGGATAGATCATATGTCAGGCCACAAAATAAGTCTTAATAAATTTAAGAAGATTGGAATCATGTCAAACATCTTTTCTGGCCACAATGGTATGAAACTAGAAATCAAGTACAAGGAGAAAATTGGAAATTCACAAGTATGTGG
>NW_028054300.1:0-399 GCF_054177405.1 Leptonychotes weddellii
TAATTTTAGGTAGTGACATCTGACAGAAAGCTAGCTCAATACAAGGGGACAAACCTGAGCAGGGGCAAGTCCTACAGGGAAAGCTTCTGACCCTAAATAACTAAGGGTGAATGACAACCCAAAATTCAAGAGAAAAACAGAATGGGATTGAGAAGAAAATGATAACATCTAAATTAAAGTTTAAAAGTATAAAGTGTCCCAAAACAAGCATACAGTGTCTTCCCTATTCTTAAGAGATTTGTACTAGAGATGTGGTGGGGGGGGGGAGAGGGGATGATGGAGAATCCACAAATATTGTATGAATAATGACAATAGAGATTTATTTACTAAAAATAGATTGCTCTTGTCATCAAATGCTTCAGAGGGCTGCATTTCTCTCCATAGCTTTTTTCTTTCTTG
>NW_028054301.1:0-399 GCF_054177405.1 Leptonychotes weddellii
TAAGCTTCCCAATATGCAAACCCTATTTTCCCTTTCCATTGAAATTTGAATTGCTAAGCATCACCAACCTCCTGCTCATTTTTATGCAAACTCAACTCTACACATTAAATTTTCAAAACTTTTAAGAAGTTTAAAATTTTGAATTATGAGGGAAATTCAAAACAAATTTCCCTCTCACTGTAACATCCCAAACTAGGCCATTTATTGTTTACAAGTAGCTAAATAACCTTTAAAAAAAGAAACTGAGTGCCCTGATCTCCAAAAATTACTACTTTTCAATTATTTTTTAAAAACAAAATTTTCAGGGCGCCTGGGTGGCTCAGTCGTTAAGCATCTGCCTTCGGCTCAGGTCATGATCCCAGAGTGCTGGGATCGAGCCCCGCATCGGGCTCCCTGCTC
>NW_028054302.1:0-399 GCF_054177405.1 Leptonychotes weddellii
CATGTGCTCTCTCTCTCTCATCCTCTCTGTCTCAAATAAATAAATAAATAAATCTTTAAAAAAAAAAATAATAATTTTATAAAATGTATTTGGAAAAAAACCAGAACACTCATTGTAAACACTGTCATCTAATGTAGTATGTTTAGCTTGTTCTCTCCTAGATTCTTTTAAGTTTCAAAAATTGGCCCCCTTGTTTTTTCTTTTGCTGCTGTGTACTTCTTTTTCTGATTAGCTTATCCAAAGCTGCGTTAAGACCTATATTTTATTCTTCAGGAATTCAGATTGAGCAGTTGTCCTACATACTTTGTCTTATGGGGCAGGGACAGCTGGAGAGGGAAGATGGTGGTTTTGTGCATTCTTTCACTTCTTGGATGCTTCTGCATTGTTTTCCAGCAGCAG
>NW_028054303.1:0-399 GCF_054177405.1 Leptonychotes weddellii
AGCTACACCTGCATTGCCCCTTGCCTTGTGTTGATTCCCACTTTGTAGGTTCCACTGGGTGTTGACATTATCCTTTATTGAAATAACATACTGACTACTTGTTTGTAGAGCTGGACTTTTAATAACATTTTGGGAAATTTACCCCTTTAAGAAATCAGGCAGGTAATAGGAGACATCAGTTCTTAAACAGTGACAGAGTCCTTCAAATTTGTGCTATTTTTTGCAGATCACCTGAAAATACTGAGCTTAATAGATCTTGAAATAAGTAAATGTATACTTTTTATTTTTGTTGCTATTCAATCAGACATCCACTTATACTAGATGTCAAGATAGGCCAGCATTAATAAGTGCCCATCTCCCCTCTCCCCAAGTTGTAGGAGAATAAGTTGGCAAGAGTCT
>NW_028054304.1:0-399 GCF_054177405.1 Leptonychotes weddellii
AGTAAGTATAACAGAGTTGGACATGTGCTGTGAAAAATACAAGAGGAAAACATGGTCATTTCTTAGGGTGAGAAGAGGTGGTCAGGACAGGATGAACAGAGTATAAGTAAACTTCTTAATCTTAGCTGGTCAACTCAATCATGAATTTATTTACAAAGAATCTACCACCATGAGAAAACATTTATGAAAATCTTAAACAATACAAAGCTCTGAAGCTCCACTGAGACGCAACAAACATGGCTAGGAGGCTAAGCAACTCTAGTCTTTTCCATAAAGTAAGATGTAACTCTGACAGACCATATTAATCCTTGAAGCAGCAATCCTCAGATTTCAGTATGACCCTGTGTATTTTTAAGGCTAGAATGAGCTATAGAGTTTTTAAGAATATATTGAGTGACA
>NW_028054305.1:0-399 GCF_054177405.1 Leptonychotes weddellii
GGTTTCCATTCGAGAAGCTACAGGAGAGGGAACTCCTGAGCTTATGGGAACCATCAGGTCTCCTGGTCTAGAAAACGGATGACTTGGTCATTCTTGAGTTCTTTCAGCAAGTACTATGTGTAGATGCATTGCTAGCGCTAGGGACACCATGCAACAGGAGAAGGGCTCTGCCAGCAGGGAGTTAGGGGTAGGGGCTAAAAGTCTAGATCCCTAAAAAGTTCATCCAAATTTTGCTCACCAATACAATAAAGAGGAAAGCACGGACTTTAGCAGAATTCAAGCTGCACCCAAAGCCACACTCTGCTCTGAATGATCAGAACAGAAAGCTCAAGAACCCTCCAAGGAGGATGTCTCAGACAGCTAGAGAGCAGATGAGCTTGCTTTGGATGACAGAGGTGG
>NW_028054306.1:0-399 GCF_054177405.1 Leptonychotes weddellii
AAGATAGATTTGTCTCCTTGTCTGAATTTGTATTACTTGGAAATATATTAGCCCAAGCATCCTGCGAATATTGACTGGAAGCCTTTTGGGAGATAGGAACCAGGCAGGAGATGGGGCCTCCAAAGTCAATAAGGAGGACCCACCCCAACCCTTGCAGCACTCGGAGGCACTTCCCTTGGCTTTCATCCCCTCGTGCACCCTATTTGGTTGTGCCATTGGGTCCTGTCTTCCTTAAAATAATCCACCAAGAATTTTGTTGGCTGTAGGAGATGGAAACATGCGTGTTTTTCCATGTACAGGTGATGGCCAAAGGCTGAGTGTAAGGTGTGACAGCCTCTCAAAACCTCACTCTGTTACTCCTCGATCCCTCTGTGACCTTGGACAAACTTCTCAACACCT
>NW_028054307.1:0-399 GCF_054177405.1 Leptonychotes weddellii
AGGGGTGAACTGAAGGCATTCAGTCTAGTAGTAGGCAGAAAGGAGGTGGCTGGTAGTGGCCATTTCTATGTCTCTGAATGTCATTTGCTTCACAAGTTTTTTGTGCTTTATGCAAATTGCAGAAATATTCAACTCACAAGAAAACCAATCACTTGTTGATCTGACGAGTGAAGTTACATGTTGGCAGCACTGTTTCTTTCTTTTTTTTTTTTTTTTTAAAGATTTTATTTATTTATTTGAGACAGAATGAGAGACAGAGAGCATGAGAGGGAGGAGGGTCAGAGGGAGAAGCAGACTCCCTGCTGAGCAGGGAGCCCGATGCGGGACTCAATCCCGGGACTCCAGGATCATGACCTGAGCCGAAGGCAGTCGCTTAACCAACTGAGCCACTCAGGCGCC
>NW_028054308.1:0-399 GCF_054177405.1 Leptonychotes weddellii
AATATTCATTTAGTAAAAGCCTCAATATTATAAAATTGTCAATTCCCTTCATAGTGATTTATACATTCAATGCAATTGTAGTCAAACACTATCAGTTATCTCTTGTGGAAATTGATGAGTAGATTTAAAAACTTATATGGAAATGAAAGAGGTCAAAAATATCTGGGCAGTTTTGAGCTAGAAAACTCACAGTAACAGACATGAAGCCCTAGTAAAAGCCAAAGTTACTAAGAGGCATGTTATTGACAAAAGATAGAAATAAACAAGTAGAATAAAGAGGCTGAAAGCCAATACAAGCAAATAAAGTCACTTGTTTTATGACAAAGTGCAATAGATTGTCTTCTTGATAAATGAAGTTGAGTCAATTGGATATCTATGCAGACAAAAAATAAACTTGTC
>NW_028054309.1:0-399 GCF_054177405.1 Leptonychotes weddellii
TGCAGAACCAACACGGGTCTCAGATCAGAGAGCTACCACTTTAGTTCTAACTCCAGGCAGGGTGGGACAGCTCAGCACCACCTGGAACTCAGGAGCCAATCACCAGACTTCCCTGGAGAGGGACAGGCCCGCTCACCTGGTGTAGTAGATCCAGGTGAGGCCATAGGTGAGGAGGAAGCCAGCCCCCATGAGGACCCCTATGATCAGGGTGATGACCAGCGGCCAGGAGCCCTCCTGCTTCTCAGTCACACAGTTGCAAGAAGAGGAGGTTCCTGCAGAAGGGGATCCAGAGGATGAAGTTCCCCAGACCCCAGTCCCTTCTACATCCCAAACACCTGACCAGACTGACCACCCCTAGAAACTGTATTATAACTCACTCTGCACAGAGAGGCTGAAGGA
>NW_028054310.1:0-14870 GCF_054177405.1 Leptonychotes weddellii
TAGCCCGGTGATGGGTATTAAGGAGGGCACGTACTGAATGGAGCACTGGGTGTTATACGAAAACAATGGATGGTGGATCACCACATCAAAAACTAATGATGTATTGTATGGTGACTAACATAACATAATAAAATTTAAAAAATAAAATTAAAAAAAAGACTTTAAGGCAAACAGGGACAGTGAATATGTAGTGGCTGAAAAATAAATAGCAAGACCATATTTGATCCCTGCTTGTCGGAGCAGGTCATCCTGGCTGTGTGCACACCTCACAGCTACTTTCTCCGCTGTACATCTTTCTTTTCAGGCAACTTTTTACTTTAATAGAATATCAAACTTAAAGTTGCAAGAATAGTACAAGGAACTCCTTTTTTTTCTTTACCCAGATTCACAGTTTTACATATTGCTCCATTCACTTAATCAATCTCTCTTTTTCTCTCTCTTTTTTCTAAACTGTTTGAGATTAAGTAGGAGAAATTGTCCTTTGATTCACCCCTGAGTGCAGTGTGTCGTTCGCAAGAACAAGGACAACGTCTTTATTCCTAAGTTGTTATTGTCAAAATCAGAACACTTTACACTGACACAATCCTATTATCTAAAGCACAGTCCATATTCAAATTCCATCAATTTTCCCTATAATGTCCTCAACATACTTCTTTAAAACCTTAATGACTAAATACTTAAATTCAGTTTGACAGAATATCATAAGCAATTGAATAACAAGTCAAATCTGTCCACGTTTGTCACCTAGCCACACAGATAAGCATTGACTTTGCCAAGTTATGTAGTCAGTTAAAAAAGCCATGGGAGTTCAGTGATTATTCCAGACAATTAACCTGGAGGTTAAGTTAAAGGGAAATAGGGTGAACTGTTTTTGCACTACTAAACCTTTCTGTGCGCCTGAAATGCCCTTCCCGAGGGTCTCCCAGGCAACAGGTAAACTGAAGAGAGACACTGTTCCAGAAAATTCTGCCTGTACATAGCAACCATGGGGTAAGAATGAACAGAGACAAGGGCACACCATGCCAAGAGCATAGTCCTCGTGTGTCACTGCCAATATTTGTTTCAATATAAAAATAACTTTCCAGCACTGTACTGCTTCTGTCAGGAGAAAGCCAGCAGAGGTGGAAATGAAGGAGTGGCCAGACTGTGCTTCCAGGACACCTCAGGGGCACCGGAGCAGGTTTCCACTTGGGCCAGGAAACATGTTTTTTCTGACTTTGCAGCCCACAGCAAATCTTATTATTTCCCTTATGAATATGAAGTCATTGTTCAAAATAAAAAAGAGGATGAGTGGGGAGGGTCTCCCCTCTGCTGAGTGGGGAGGGCCACTTTGGCCAGGATGGTGCTGATAGCAGGTTACATAACGTCTCCCTGACATCCCATCAAATATAGAGAGAAAATCCATGCATAGCATTTATCCCTCAAGGGTAATGCATACAGACTGCAGATTGAAATTACACTGATTCAGTGGAGAAACCTGTCAGGCCCAGGGAGTCCGTGTTATTCAATATCTTATCTGTCTGCCTTCTTACAGATTCTCTAGCCAAGATATTCTAATTGAAATCCAAACTTAAGGAATTGCTGTTTGTAAGATCCAGAGTATGGACTGTGACAAACAAGTGGACAGTGCATGGACCCTTTGGTCAACATTTGATAAACTTTGGGACAATGGCATCTTGTGGGCCCAGTTTCTCCGGGTATCTTCAGAATCCCACTGGATTATGATCACGTGTGAGAGACACTGCATCTCCAGGGTCTCACTTATAGTAGGTGCTCAGTAAGTATTTGTTGACTAATTCCAGAAAGGAAGAAAAAAAGAATACATTTGAGCCACGTACTTCTGATATCTCAATCAAAAATTACTAATTTGCCGTAGGAGTTTACAAGAATTGGATTTGGCCATCTGTTAGATTGTAAAACTTTAGTTTAATGAGAAATATAATAGGAATGCACTGAGCAGTTGCAAAAGGAAAGGTACACGCAATAACTCCTTCTGGGAGATCAAAGAATAAAGTGTTGTGGTTGATAGAGCAAATTGGCCTATTTGCCACACCCAGATTATATACTTTCAACAAGTTTGAGTATATATTTGTCATGGTTCTCCAGAGACAGAGATTTATGGTATAGGATTGGCTCATATTGTTATGGAAACTAGCAAATCTCAAAACCTACAGGATGAGTCAACAGGTTTGAGACCCAAGAAGAGCCAATGTTTCAATTTCACTCCAGTGGCAGGAAAATGTTACTGTCTTAGGTTGAAGACTCTCAGGCAGAAGAATTTCTCTTACTTGGGGAGGGTCAAATTTTTTATTCTATTCAGGCTTCCCACTGCTTAGATGAGGCCCTACATTATGGAGGGCAATCTGCTTTACTCCATTTATGGATTTGAATGTTAATCTCATCCAAAAATACCCTTACAAAAACACTCAGAATCATGTTTGACCAAATATCTGGGCACCCACTAAACACATAAAATTAACCATCATAGAGTAGAACAAAATATTTTTGCTTAATCAAAACCAACTGGCTATCAAATATTTAATGAGTACCTACATGTGCCCCACACTTGTATACCAGCAGAGTTAAGAAGTCACATAAGACAGTTTTCTTCACCACAGGTTGCTTATAACCTTAGTTGGGAAGGTAATATTTAAATGCCATATTGTGGGTTTCCTGAGTGGGATCTGGTTTCCAATTCAGGCTAATGAAGACTTTCCTGGGGCTGAGAGGGCTCTTTCTCCTTTTTTCCATGCAAGTACACTGCACCAAATTTTGGTTCTATGCCAAGATTGAACCCACTATATTTTGCAATTTGTATATGAACCCTGATGAATCATTTTTGGGAGATGACTGCCCTGTAACTCCTACTTGGTTGCACAATACTTACTGTGAGTTTTTCTGCCATCCTCGTGACTGTGGCATCATAACCAAAGGAGAATCTAAATGTTACATTCCCTTGTGAATCAGAAGAAATTAGTTGTTCACTCCTATATTCAGAAGTGACTTCTTTGGACTGTGGATTTAAGGTGCTATTTTATAGAAATCTGAGAAGCTGGTATGAAATGTAATGATACCTCAATTCTCTTCTATTATAAAAAGCTAATCTGCAATTTTAAATAAAATGATATATTGTCGGGCGCCTGGGTGGCTCAGTTGGTTAAGCGACTGCGTTCGGCTCAGGTCATGATCCTGGAGTCCCGGGATCGAGTCTCACGTCGGGCTCCCTGCTCATCAGGGAGTCTGCCTCTCTCTCTGACCCTCCCCCCTCTCATGCTCTCTCTCTCTATCTCATTCTCTCTCTCAAATAAATAAATAAAAATCTTTAAAAATAAAATAAAATAAAATAAAATGATATATTGTCTTTTATTCTCTTTTCTGTAAAGATACTGCTCTGCTTTTAAATTTATGGAGACTTACTTATGAGTAAAGTATGTCTTATTACCCCCCAAAAAATGCCATATTATGATCTCATTCAGGGCTAAATCATGCAGAACAATTAAATCAGATCACATACAATAAATAGCTAATCTTGCAAGTCATCAATAATGCATAGAACATTAGTGCTATGAGAAAGCAACATAAACTTGAACATGAACAATATGAACTATCAGAGAAAGTTGCTTGTGGGAGGTAGAACTTAAACTGATCTTGCAAAGAAATTCAGAAGTGAAGTGAATTTCCTTAGGTGAGTTTCTCCAAGAGCCAACTCTAGATTGAGGATCCAAGTGCAAGGTGTTTTGTTTTTTTGGGTTTTTTTATGTTATGTTAGTCACCATACAGTACCTCATTAGTTTTTTATGTAGTGTTCCATGATTCATTGTTTGTGTATAACACCCAGTGCTCATTACAACACGTGCCCTCCTTAATACCCATCACCTGGCTAACCCATCCCCCCACCTCCCTCCCCTCTGAAACCCACCATTTGCATCTACATGGATGGAACTGGAGGAGATTATGCTAAGTGAAGTAAGTCAAGCAGAGAAAGACAATTATCATATGGTTTCACTCATATGTGGAACATAAGGAATAGCATAGAGGACCATAGGGGAAGGAAGGGAAAACTGAAGGGGGTGAAATCAGAGGGGGAAAGGAGCCGTGAGAGACTATGGACTCCAAGGATCCAAGTGCAAGTGTATTTGGAAGGTGAGCCAAGGAGTCCAGGTAGGGGAGTAGGAAACTGATTCAAAGGGAAGGCAGCAAATAAAGGGTGTCTCATCAATTAAGATATCATGTGGGCAGCTGGAGTGCGATCATCTTGGGAAACTCTAGGAGACCATGTAGATAGCATAGACACACTTGCTATTGCCCCGAGATGAAAGAGCTGGGGTATTAACACACCCACTCCCTTCAGCCATTAGTTATTTAATTCCGTGGTACTTTCAGCCCACCTGTGGGCAGCATTGCTATGTCAGGAAGCCAGAGAAGACCCTCAGGCAAGGAACTGCTCACACAGGCATCCAGAAGACTGATGTGCCCTGCAGTATTAACAGGGAGGGGATATGGGCAATGCAACAGCAGATTCTGCTACAGTGACATTTACAGCATTCAACACAATGAAATATTAAATCATGAAGTCCAATTAAATCATAGCACATACAGCAAGCTGCTAAGGATGTGTTAAGTAGAAAAATACAGGAAGGGCACCTGGGTGGCTCATTTGGTTGAGCATCTGACTCTTGGTTTTGGCTCAGATCATGATCTTAGGGCCGTGGGATCGAGCCCCGCTTTGGACTCTGCACTAAGTGGGGAGTCTGCTTGAAGATTCTCCCCCTCTGCCCCTTCCCCTACTCGTGTGCATGCCCTCTTTCTCTCTCTCTCTCTCAAATAAATAAATAACTCTTAAAAAAAAAAGTACATGAAAAGTTCGAGAAGAGAAGAAGCAATACTGACTAAGTTATGAGAGGGCTCACTGGAAAAAGTGGGTTTCGAACTGGCATTTGGAGAAAACCTGAGCTGCCTAACACTGCTTACCAGCTCAGAGAGTCTCATGTATTCTTTATTAACCTGGTCAGGCCCCAAGTTCTTCTGCACCAGTTAAAGGAGATTTCCTTTAGCTACAGCACCAAATAAGCCAGCCTTTGCTGAAAAGAGTCAGCACAGACACAAGAGCAGAATGTGGTGTTTCTGAGCTTGTGGGTCAGCACTGCCTCCCCAGCAGCAGAAAACTTGGCCAGCCCCCCCAAAAACAGGAGGTAGCTGATGGGTCACCACTTCAAGAAGTTATTTCAGAACACTGGGCAGAAGATGACCATATTCCAAAACCCAGGCTGGGCTGGATCTTTGGGAAGCAGCTAACACACAGCTAACACACACAAGGGGATGAGAAATACCTGTAGTATCTGCCCCCCTATGTCCAGCGCCCCAGAGAGTCCCTGCCCCTGCACAAGGAGAAGCAAGCATAGCCGAGGATTTAAAAACTTTGTCCACACACTTAGAAGCAAATCAAATCCTGTGAGGTGGGTAGTGTCCATCCATTACCCACTCAACGAAAGTAGAAACTGCAGCTTTGGGAATGTGGGTTTGTGCACAGACACCCAGCTGTGGAGTGATTCCAGAATTCCAGCCCATTGCTGTCTGCCAACAAAACCCCCTTAGGTTACGCCATCCTGCCTCCTTCACACCACACTGAGCTCCACACCTAGAACGCTGCCTAGAACCAGAGAAGAAAATTTACCCCCTTCATATTTTCCAAATAAATATGTAAGTAAGGTGATCTGTGGGATCGGTTCTGCTAGGAGCCAATAACTAACTGGTCCCAGTAATGGTTTCTTTAGGTTCCTGCTCCACTCTCAGGAAGCCAGTTGTCCAAGGTGAGTCAGAAGACAGCACACTGGGAGCCAAGTTCTTGCCTCAGGCTGACCTGGGAGAAGGCCAAAGCTCTGTTTCAATTAATTTTCTTCTAAAGACAAACCTCATTTATCCCTTAAATCAGAGATGTTTATTGTGAGGAAATAGGCTGTGTGGGTTAAATCAGGAGCCATTGTGTTGGCACATCAAGCCTTGATTTACACCTGTTTATGTGGTCAGTCTTGGCCAGGGAGCCAGAGAGCCTAGGCCAGCACAGCCCCATCTCAGAGCTGCTGGAAGGTTGCCAGCTTGTCATTTAAGCCCATGTGAGTCAACTATTCCTTTGCTTGTGGTGTTAAGCATTCTAACTGACACATTTTTGCATCCTTAGACTTCATTTCATTCTTTTTTTTTCCTATTTTAAGGCATCCCCTAGCACCTCCTAGCATCTGGACAGATGAAAATGCTAACATTCCTCTATCAAACACAACTCCTGACCCTTTTTTGCCCCCAATTAAAAAAAAAAGAAATGAAGAAATGCCCAAACCAGATGCAAATCAAATATTTATACATCAAATCCAATTTTATTAATGCAATTAAAAGATGAAAATGTTCAAATCAAATCATGGTACTTTAGCTGAATTTCTGATTCTGTTGGAGAGGGGTCCTGACACATAATCCTATCCTCTCATCTATCATCTAGAACATTTTATTCCACGCATTTATTCTTTATAACACCCTCATCCTTCAAAGGGTTTGTGACAGTTTGCATCACACACACACACACACACACACACGTGCATGTGCGCACACACACATGCACACAAACACACACGTCAAAATGGTGAAATATACAAAAATAAAAAATAAATCAGGTTACCCTTCCAAGCACCCCTCCCAAAAAATTATAGATGATCAGAACAATGGAAATGGAAACACAGTTATGTTGGTCATTAAGAATTCTTAATTGCTCTATTAATTGTTAATATGATATTTTAAAACACAAAAGATAGTCTTGATGCCACACCAACAAGTGTTGGAGACGTGGTAGGGAATCATGAATCTTCATACAGGATTGATGGGAGTAGAAATCCGAAGAACAGCTTTGAGGAGTAAACTGGCAAGATTGGCCATGTTGAAAATTGGGCTTGCCCCATAACTCAGCCATTGAAATTCTAGATCATCCAGACATCAATTTCTTAAAATGTGTGCACAAGAAAATAAGCACATGGTGTGTGGTTTTTAAAACACTGTTTGCAACAGGTTAAGATTGAAATGACTTAATATCTACCAACATTAAAATGGATAAGCTGTGATATATCCATACAGTAAACCACTTTATAGTGGATGAAGTCAACATGCTAGATGTATATTTTCAACAAGGATAAACATAAAAAAAAAAGTGGTGCTAATGGGGAAGGATGATGGGGTGTTAGTTCTTCATGGGGACAGAGTTTTGGTTGGGGAAGATAAAAATCTCTGGAGATGGTTCCACAACAAGATGAATGTAGTTAATGCCAATGAACTGTACACTGGCTATGTTTATGTTTTGTATATTTTATTGCAATGAAGAAAACACAAAAGGTCACTGTTAAATAATTTGATGTACTTTTCTGTATATTTGAAGTACTTCATAATGTAAGTACATATAGACAGAAAAACAGAAAGAAATGAGCATTAAAATAACACTGCTGACCACACATAACCCTACAAATATCCTTTGGGTAAACAAACATCTTCCAAAGTACAGATTATTGCATTTTGCAGCATTCATGCCCTCATGCAGATAAGCTCTCTACCACTGGTTCTTTCTAGCAACCAGGAAAGGACCCATTGGTGTAGGAAGTGGATAGCAGAAGTTGGGCTTATGAGGCATTGCTCAGAGGACAGGTGGCATGGAATAGGTGGTCAACCAGGTAGGTGTTCAAGGGGAGCACAAGGGCCCATGGAGAAGGGGAGGGGATAAGCCCACCCAACCCCTCTCCCTTCACACCTGGCCAGTCCTGGGTGTTGTCCTCATCACAGCTGGGAGACAATTGGCATGTCTTCCTTCACAGCCCAGGCTCATGTAACTCAGGGCCATCAGACACACAATTGGTTCACTGACCACCAAAGGACCCATCTGATTTTTCTTGACTCTGGGGCTTTCATGAGGAAAGTCTCTAAAAATGGAGCCATGATGAATTTAAGATGTGCATGGCCATCCCACTTGTAAGAAAAATCTCCCTGACTTAAACTTTGCCCAAACCATTCCTTGGAACCTCCAGGTAAATGAGTACAGTGGGGTGCAGAGGGCAGAGAGAAGACATCACTGCCATCAGGCCATGAGATCTAAAATCTCCAGGCTGAGAGCTGCTGACATCATTCCAGGCACCTGGTCTCATACATTCCCCACAAGCTTCATTTCAGCACTGTCCACCTGAACTTCAAGACTTGCTTTCACACCTGGCTATAGAAAGGAAGCATCTGAGTGATTAATCACAGAAGCAGAAGTTCCCTGCTAGGGAAACAGGCAAAGGAGGCTGTCCTGCACCTTTCCTGACCCTCAGGGTTGACCTGATATCCTTGCTGGGAAGTTTATAGTTTAAACCAGGGTTGGCAAACTTCTTCTGTAAAGAGAAGATATTAAATATGTCAGGCTTTACAAGCCATTCGGTCTCTGTTGCAACTAGTCAACCCTGCTGTTGTGGCTTGAAAGCAAACTTAGGCAAAATATAAGCAAATGGATGTCGCTGTGTTCCAATAAAACTTTAGTTACGGAACACTGAACTTTGAATCTCCTATAATATTTACATTGCCTATAGTATTAATCATTTGATTTTTTCCCAACCATGTAAAAATGTAAAAAAAAAAACACAAAAAACAAAAAACACAGGTCATGCAAAAACAGGTGGCTGGCCAGATTTGTTCCAAGAATCATAGTTTACCAACTGCTGGACTAAACACCCAGTTTGTTCATCGAAACTGAAACCACAATATGCCATCACAAAGGCCACGAGCATGTGGGAGCAGCTCTGTAAGGAGGGAAGAGGAAAGCATAAGGGAAAAAATGTAGACTTTCTTGTTAGAAACCATCTACCCCTCCAGGTCGGGCTAACTTGTTCTCTCTCCCAAGCTGAGCAACTGAAGCTGAAACTCCCATGATCCATGATACAGCTGCTCTTATGCCATTGTTCTGAGGAACATACTGGGGCACAGACACGATCAGGAACTTACCCAGGACCACACAGATGGATGGGTAGACCCAGCATTAGGCATGCGAGTTCTGCTTTCAGCCTCTTCCATCCCCACTTCCATGGGAACAATCTGCGGGAATCTTGCTTATGGCTGTGTTGATGCCATCCTACCTCCACCCAGCATCTCAGAAGGGCCGTCCTATCTTCTTTCCAATGAATCTCTCCACCTCTCCTCCATGTCCATGGGCTTCTCTTTTCTATCTCTAATGCACTCAGTAGAATGCTTAGAGGTCTATGCCCCCACTGGTACACAAGCAGAAGCTGCTGCTGTGGTCCACTGTCCCTAAGTGGCCACGTGTCTCACACGCACACACACACACACACACACATGCACGCATGCCTACTTCCCTTCCTTCTCATCCCCTCTGGCTGGGGTTGCACTCCATCACATGTCTGTGTCTGTGTGTGTATTGTGTGTCTGTGTGTATCATGTGTGTGTATCTGTGTATGTATATTTGTCTCTGTATCTGTGTGTGTGTCTGTCTGTGTATCTGTGTCTGTTTCTGTGTGTGTATCTGTGTGTGTATCTATGTGTGTATCTGCCTGTGTATCTGTGTGTGTATCTGTGCATTTCTCTCTGTGCTTGTGTCTATATATGTATCTTTTTGCATATCTGTGTGTATCTGTGTGTGTCTCTGTATTTCTGTTTGTCTGTGTATGTATCTATGTGTGTATCTGTGTATGTCTGTGTGTGTATCTGTGTGTGTGTCTGTGAGTGTATCTGTGTGTGTCTGTGTGTGTGTCTCTGTTTGTATCTGTGTGTGTGTACATGCACTGGCTCTGGACATCTCTTCTCAGGACTGAGCTCTGGTCGCCCACATGAGCACCTGCAGGATAACCCTTGCCTCCCCATTCCTATACCTGTGCTTCCTGGCAGCACCTCCAGGATAAAGCACTCACTCTAACCCAAACGCCCACTCAGAGGACAGACCCTGTGCCTGCCTGGCTCATACCTGTCCCTTGGTGTCTAGCTCTGGGACCAGCACTGAGATGGCCGCATGAAGGGAGGGCAGCAACTGAGTTGTCTGAACATTGGAGGTCTCAGGTCCACCCCACAGGACACTGCCTCTGACCCGGGATCTGATTCTGTGATCCATCTCTCCCAGGCCGCAGGTGGCTGGGTGCGCCTCAGCAACACCTAACATAAGCAGTAATGTGTTTGGGGACCCATACGCTCCCATAATTTTGTCACGGCATTTTCCCCAATTTGCTCTAATTTTTATGAAAAGGTTTTCTCTCTTTAGTTTTTGTTTCAAAGGTTTTATTTTCTTAGCTGCTGAAACCACTGCGGTTTTCACTGAGGGTCTGCACTTCTCCAGGTGCAGAATGATGCCTGGTGACTCACTGAATAGGAGTATCACACACCAGATCAGAATCCTAGAACATAGCTCTGGTTTTCAGTAAATCTCCTTGATGCTGGAAACCAAAGCAGATGTCTTGCCCAAACACCAGTATCTCTGCCCCAGCCTGTCTGCATGAAGCCCCTGGAGGACTCGGGGGTTTCAATCTGCTTTCAGAGGTCACAGCACTTCTTATAATTAATTTAAGACCCCAAAACAATGTGTGCCTTTCTTATTGCTTTAGTGGTGGTTTCTGATCTCTGGGAAAGCTGGAGTCTGAGAGGCCTGCTCTTCATCCAACCTCAGTCAGTTAAGCAAGAACACAGTTTCCCACCTCTCGGGGAGGATGAGTGTGACACCTGTTTGGGGAGATGGGGATGCTCACTGAGGGCACATATCTCACAGAAGTGGAAGCTGTTTGGAATCACAGCTGGGTTCAGGGGCCTCACTCTAGACTGGGGCCCTGAGTTCCCTTTGGGCAGCTAAAGCTCCTCCTCAACCTCCAGCCAGACTTTCAGCAAATGACGTATTCATCTTGGGAAACATTTCCTTCTCGCCACAGTTTGTGAATCACCCAGTGACTTTTACACATGTTTGTCAGATTCTCCTTTGTTTGGTCACTGTCTGAGAGGCTTCCGCACACAGAGCCTCTGAGCCTCCTGCAGCAAATCCAGGAGGAGACACAAGTGTGTGAGTGAGCAGCTGATGACGGTCCTCGCTCTCGCCCACCCACAGGGAGCCGCCGGGGTGGATGTGGCCAGTCGTCGTGACACCCAGTGCAGAGCCGCATTTGCCTGGGTCCTTGCTCATTGAACCTCAGGAATGTCTGCCCTGGAGTAACACGTGCTGGCTTTGCCGTAGGTTAAGACCCCACCGAGCCACGTGGAAAGTATCAAACAAATGGAGCTGGGCAGAATATGAAGGGGGTTCATGTGACACTCAGGCACATGGTCCCTACCAACACCCCAGGATCATGGTGAAGGAATGAGAGGGATGTTCTGACCTCAGAAGAACCAGAGCATCTGCAGGTAGGGATGCTGGGTCTGGATACCCCACGGGCCTCTAGAACGCCATGAGCACCCCTCTCGCGTGTCTGGCCCCTCCCTGCCCTTCCCAGTGGACCAGCCCTGAGTTCTGCCCACAGCCCTGTCACGGCCAAGGCTCACGATGCTCTGAAATCCACCCGGAGTTCTCGCAGTCCCTGGGTGATGATGTCCTTTAAAAATATACACTACCGTGGTGCCTGGGTGGCTCAGTCAGTTAAGCATCTGCCTTAGGCTCAGGTCATGATCTCAGGTCCTGGGATCGAGCCCCGTGTCAGGCTCCCCACTTAGCAGGGAGTCTGCTTGTCCCTCTCCCACTGCCCCTCACCTTTTCTCATGCTCTCTTGCTCTGCTCTCTCTTGCTCTGCTCTCTCTCTCTCAAATAAATGAATAAAATCTTTAAATATATATATATATACTAGCAAAATAATTTGCTTTTGTAAAAAAATTAGAAAATAAAGAGAAACAAAACCAAAGAAAGTTTACAATTGACACCACTAATGTTTTAATTGTTTTCTTTTCTGTCTTTTTTCTTTCTAGCATGTATATGTATTACATGTGTACACATACATAATAACTCTTTTACACACACATAAATTCATTCTGTCATCTACTTTGCTCACCTAGCAATTCATTTTTTAAAATCAGTTCCTGAATGCATCAGGAAAGATTCCAGCAGTATGAAAATAAAGTCCCCTCCCCTTCAGCTCACACCACACACTCGTTCATCCTGCACATGATTTCATGCTCTAGTAAACACTGCTTCCATGAACATCTCCCTAAGGCCCCAGGCATGCACTTGTCTCTCCAGAGTGGACACAGAAAAGAAGAATTGCTGAGTCGAAGCATGTATATATCCTTTATTTTAATAAATATACCAAATTGTTCTCAAAATAGCTGTACTGATTTGTTCTCCCCAACAACTGGAACAACTGTTTTCCCACATCTGCTAACATTTGAAATCATCACACATTTTAATATTTGCCAGCCTAACCGGTGAAAAGTATTATCTCATGATTTTTTTTAGTTTGGATTTCCCTGAATAGTGGTGATGTTTACATTGGCTGGTACATTTCCTCTACTGTGAAAAACCTGGTCATATCCCGGCCCCCATATTGTTAGTCTTTAAAATGATTTGGGAATCTCTTTCTATAGTCTGGTATTAAATTTATATATGATATATGTATATGTGAGATTTTTCTCCCAGATTTTTACATGTCTTATAGCTTTGCTTGTAATGCTTTTTACCACAGAGATTTTTAAAATTATCTTTTAAAAACTTTCCATAGTAACTTCTGTGGATTGGGTCTTATTTACATCAACGCTATATGCATAACAGCTACAGTTTGGTTTTTATATTAACTTCCTTCTCAAAAATAAATTCCAGAAACACGAGTGGTAGAAGAAGAATCTCGCTTTTTTTCCAAATGTGTATCTAAGTATCTTAATGAATCCAAGTCTCATTACTGGATATACTAAAGCTCCCCTCATATTTCAAAAGCCACTTTCACCACATGCTGTTACTACTTGCCTCACTTATGCACATGGTAAAATCACATTGTTTACTCTGTTTCTTCAAGAGTCATTTCCATTTGCTGAGTCCAATGCCTGTCTTTCATGGTGTGTGATCTGCTCATCTGTGGACCCGAGAATCCCTTTCCTCTGCTGGTGTCATTTACCTTAGCCTAGAGCAGGGGCTGTCCCAGAGGTACTTCTGTGATTGAGATGGGCTGCCCCCCTCCCACTCCTCCCTGCTGCGTGTAGGACTTCCTGGTGTTCTGCCTGGACTTTCCAGCCCCACTGATATGATCCTGTTGAGAAAGGAGTTTTCAGATTCAGCTTCCCAAAGAAACCACCTTGCAGAATGTTAGGTGCCTCCACTGGCTTCTCATGTCTCTGGACTCAGAACTTCTGATGGCTCTTATCTCTGAGGCTTTGCTCTTCAGTGAGGGTGGGGGCTGTCAGTTCCTCTGCTTCTGCTTCTTCATGAATCTGATTTTTCCTGCTTTCTCTCTCTCAAGAATCCCTCTGAGCTGCTGACCAGGTTTCCCACATGAGGGTTCATTATCTGCCATCTCACTGGATTTTGGATGCCCAAACTTCTACCATGCTTCTAGATACTACAGCTCTACACCACCATTTACCTGACTGCAGAGAATCCCACATGTGCAACTTCTTATGCATGATAATCCGGTGTTGCACACACGTCACTTCTGATTTCTAATTTTATAATTAATCACGATGAACATCACTATACACATATCTGGGATCACTTATTATTTCTTAAGGTAAATTGTGGAAGGAGAGCCGGTCCAAGATGGTGGAGGAGTAGGAGACCTTAATTTCTTCTGGTCCCAGGAATTCAGCTAGATAGCTTTCAAATCACTCTGAACACAAGCGAACCCAACTGGAGACCTAAGAAAAGAATAGCTTCAACACTACAAATAGAAAAGTGATCACTTTCTGCAAGGTAGGAGGTGCGGAGAAGTGGATCCGAGGTGATATATGGGAAGATAAACCGCGAGGGGAGGGAGCCTCCATAAGCTGGCACAGGAATTCGATTTACTAGCAGAGCACAAAATCAAAATGTTTAGAAGTCTGCTCTAGTGAGGGACAACCCTGCCTGAAAGGCGCTCAGGTGGCGAAGTGGGGTGGAATCCTAAGTGGGACAGTATGGTCCCAGGATCCTTGGGGTCACAAGAAGACCAGGGGTGCCTGAGTGCAGCAGAGCTCCCAGGCATCGGAGTGAGGAAGCCAGCTGCAATTAATGAGCCCAGGAGCAGGCTCTCAGCTCAGGGTTGCCATATACCGTGAACCGCAGCACAGTCGTGCAACTGTTCTCCTGAGCAGGGGCCCAACAAACAGCAGAGCCAATGAGACCCCCCCTCCTCTCCTGGGAGGAGCAGTGCGGGGACACACCACAGGAGTCTGCAGGGTTTGGAGACTCGAAGCAGGATCCCGCGCCCGAGATAGAAATTCTCAGTCACAGGCTGGGGGTACACAGAGTGCTGATGGAGACCAGGGAGAGAGGAGTGATTGACTGCTTTTCTCTGAGGGTGCACTGAGGAGAGGGGTCCCAAGCTACAGCACTGGGAGCTGTAGATTGGGAGGCCGCCATTTTCATTCTCATCCTCTAAAGCTGCGCAGAAAGCCTTCAGGGAACAAAAGCCACAGAGAGCAAATCAGAGCAAATTACTTAGCCTGGCCCCCTGGCAAGGGCAGTGCAGTTCCACCTGGGGCAAAGACACTTGAGAATCAATGCAAAACACCCCTCCCCCAGAAGACCAGCAAGAACATCCAGCTAAGACCAAGTTTACTGATCATTGAGAACTTTTGCATTGAGAACTGCAAAACTGCACTAGGGGAATATAACATAGAATTCATGTTTTTTTCTCCACAATTCTTTAGTCTTTCAATTTTTTTTTCCTCTTTCCTTTTCCAATTTCCTATTTCATCAACTTTTT
>NW_028054311.1:0-8793 GCF_054177405.1 Leptonychotes weddellii
GCTCACTCAGACCCACTTCTTTTTATATCCCTGTCCTTCCTTCGGCCCGCCGAGGTCGCCCTTCACGAACACTGGTTTTATTTATTTACTTATTTATTTTAAAGGTTTTATTTTATTTATTTGACGGAGAGATAGAGCCAGAGAGCACAAGCGGGGGGTGGGGGGGGGGGACGGCTGAGGGAGAGGGAGAAGCAGCGTCCCCACCGAGCAGGGAGCCCCACGGGAGCCTCGATCCCCGGACTCCGGGATCATGACCTGAGCCAAAGGCGGGCACCCAACCGACTGAGCCACCCAGGCGCCCCAAGAACACTGATTTTAGGCGGGATCTCCGTTCTGCTCTCTCACCTTCTGAAAGCCCTTACTCCTAGCACCGCGGAAACCCAACCCGGCAGCCCCTGCACACAGCCCCAGCCGCATCCCTGCTCCCTCCTCTGTTTTCATTCGCTCTGCTTCCTCAGGGGCGCCTCTTGCTTACCTGCGGGCCACCTATGCATTTAAACAGCGTAACGAACCTTTTCTCATTACATATTTCCTTGCCTTTCTCTCAGACTGGACTGGCGTCCCTGGACGGCAGCAGCTGGGTGTCAGAGCGGCACCGCCCCCAGCCCCCAGCCCCACACCCCCATCCCCGCCCGGACCTAGCCAGGCAGCACCGGATCCTGTGGCCAACTGTCCAGGGCCACAGGGATTGGACCAGCGGGTCAACCTGCCGGCCTGGGTCACGGAGGAGTTGGCAACAGGGACTCGTAAATTCTGTCCCGAGTCTCCTCACGGTCCTCACACGTGGGAGGAGGCCTTTGTGCCCAAGATACGCAACCCAGAAATCATCAGTTGAGAATTTAATACATTTGGTTATCTAAAAAGGTCTAACTTCTGGGCGCCTGGCCGGCTCAGTCGGTAGAGCATGCGGCTCTTGGATCTCGGGGTTGTAAGTTCGAGCCCCGTGTTGGGTGTAGAGATCACTTAAAAATAAAATCCTAAAAAAAAGTGCGCAACTTCTTGACAGCCCAAACCAACAAGCCTAGTCTTTCGAGGCAAGAGACACCCTGAGGGAAGATCTTTGCAACATACGTAACAAAGAACTAACAGCCCTCGTGTAGGACCAGTGTGCCTCTTTCGGGGAGGCAATTCCTTGGTGTCTCTCAACATTTTAAAGGCCCGTAGGTTTTGAACCTGGCAATTCCACTTAGAGGTCGTTATCCTAGAGGGAGATCGACACACGTTCACAGTGGGAAGTTGCAGCGCCAAGGTGAATTGGGGAGAGAGAGCGAGAAAAGGTAAAAGTACCATCAGCTGGGGACTCGTTATGTAAATGACGGTACACGTATGCTGTCAAATACCACGCGGTCAGAGAAGAAATGAGCTAGGCATTTGTTTACTGACGTGGGAGGTTTTTCAAAGACCGATTGCTAAGGGAAAGAAAGTCACAATGAAACGTGGAAAAATAAATAAATACAATAAAATAAATGTGTAGGGTGTAAAACTGTGAATAACTATGTTGGTGATTCCATTAGAAGAATATAGTTAGAAGAGAGAAACAACTGTTAACAATGTGTCTTAAAATAATGTTGCTTTGTAAAAAATTTCAATTATGTGCTGTAAAAATATGCAGGGTGGTAATGGAAAACGGTACAGCCGCGGTGGGAGGCAATTTGGCAGTTCCTTTTAGAGCAAAGCATCCGGGGCCCCCCGGCTGGCTCAGTCGGAAGAGCATGGGACTCTTGATCTCGGAATCGAGAGTTTGAGCCTCACGTTGGGTGTAGGGATTCCTTAAAAAAGATAAACATCTTTGGGGGCGCCTGGGTGGCTCCGTCGTTAAGCGTCTGCCTCCGGCTCAGGCTCAGGTCATGATCCCAGGGTCCTGGGATCGAGCCCAGCGTCGGGCTCCCTGCTCAGCGGGAAGCCTGCTTCTCCCCCCTCTCCCACTCCCCCTGCTTGTGTTCCCTCTCTCGCTGTGTCTCTCTCTGTCAAATAAGCAAATAAAATCTCAAAAAAAAAAAAAAAGATAAAATCATTAAAGCTAAGCACCCATCTGCACAGGACCCAGCGATCGTACCCTTGGGCATTTATTTATTTTTAAAAATCGTATTTATTTATTTGGCAGAGAGAGAGCACAAGCAGGGGGAGCAACAGGCAGAGGGAGAGGGAGAAGCAGGCTCACCAAGCAGGGAGCCGGATACGACGGGGCTCGTGATCCCAGGACTCTGGGATCCCCCGAGCGGAAGACGGACGCCTAGCGACTGAGCCACCCAGGCGCCCCTCCCTCGGGCATTTATGCCAAAGAAATAGAAACTTAGGATCACACGAACACTTGTACATGAATGGTCGTAGCAGGTGTATTTGTAGAAGCCTGAAACTGGGAACAAGCAAGGTGTCCTTCAGGAGGTGAATGCTTGAGCCGACTGGTGGATCCACACCAAGGACTGTAGCTAGCAACACGAAGGAGGAACTAAGTATGGATACATGCAGAGATTTGGATGGATCGCAAGGGCATTATGTGAGGGGAGGGGTGTGGGGGCGAAGCCCATCCCAGGTTACGGATACCTTCCGCATACTGCATGGGTCCATTTACCTAACAGTGTTCAAATAACCCGGAATTCTGGACGAGAATACAATACTGCTTGCCGTGGGTTGGGAGGAGATGGGAGGCGGCTGTGGTTATGTCAGGTCCACAGGAGGGGTCCTCGTGAGGGAACCAACTGGACACGGATGCCCGTGGGAGTCACGTGAATCTACACGCGTGATGAAAACTGCAGAGCTGTGCGCGCGCGCGCGCACGGATGCAACTCCCACGGATGCAACTCCCACGGAGCTGCCCTCGGATGGCACCCATGCCATTTCCTGGTGTGCAACTGAACTAGGCGTGCGACATGCTGACCCTAGGGGAACTGCGGCAGGCGCCCTGGCGTCTCTCTGTCACTACCCGTGAGTTTCTTTACTTCAAGAGACAAGTTCAAACCAAAAGCACACAAGCAGGGCTTGGCGTGGACAGACAGGACGACCTGCGCGACTCCACACAGAGTCCCTACTCTCCTCCCCCTGCCGGGGACGTCAGTCTAGGCGTCCGGCAGTTCCCAGGGCCCCGCCGCTGGGGAGAAGCCCGCGGGAGCTGAGCCCAGAGGGGCGCGCAGGCGACCGGCTTGCTTTGATTGGGCAGAGGAAGTGTCCGTCAGGCCACAGGGGCTGGGCTTCCTCAGGCGGCCTGGGGGCGGGTCCCGGCAGGAGCCGAGCTTGGTCATTGGCGAAGCTAGCCGGAAGGGGGCCGGAAGGCGGTGCCCCGCCTCATGCGGGGCGGAGCTTCCGGTGGGCGCGCTGAGGGACGTGAAAAGACGGACCCGGGGGCTGTCAGGGCGGGGCCCAACACGCCTAGACGACGCCCCAGCCCTCTCGACACCGCCCTCCGTCCCTGGGCTCCACCCTCCGCCCCCTCCGGGTCCTGGACCCGGCCGGAGGCCCCGTTCCCCGAGACCTGGGGACGGGGAGGGGGTCTACCCATTCTTCCGCGGAGAGGTCAAGGAGGAGCCTCTATCGAGTCCAGGCCCCGGGAGGCGGGGGGGGGGGGGCTCCGCCGGGCTTCTCTCCCGCTGCTCCCCGCAGGCCGCCCCCACGCCGTTGAGGGTGTCCGGCCCCTAGACGGCCAGGGACAGTGTATTGGGGTCCCCAGGGGCCTAGTGATGGGGGAGGGAGGGAGGGCGGCGACCCCACCGGGATGACAAAGGGCTCCGTCACTCCGTCTCCAGCCCCTCCCAGTCCTGGCCTCTGAGAGCGGCCTTGCTGTGCGCTCCTGGGCACTTCCACCCTCCCAGGGCCCAGATTGTGACCCTGCCCCCCTCCAGCCCCCCCCCCCAACACACACACACATTCCTTGCCCGGCCCACTGTGTGTTCCAGTGCCCCTGAGCGTGTATGGGACGTTTCTCTGTAAGGCATAGATCCCAAGATCCCAGCAACACACACACACACAGACACACACACACACACACGCCTAGTATCCAGGAAAACGTGGGCAGAGCTGGGGCCAGTACCCGGGAAGGTGGTGTTCGCCAGAGGTATCTGTCCCCACTTCTGTGGGTGGGGACAGCGGGAAAGTAACAAAGTCTTTCCCATGTCACTCGACAGGTGTGGCCCCCTGGGAGGGAGTCCTGCTCAAGCACATCCTTGCTCCAGGACCACCTGTGGTTGGGATCATCAGCTGTGCCTGCCTGCCTCTCACCTGGGGAGGTCAGTCAAGGTGAGCCCAGCAGAGAAAGCTCCTAGCCTTTCTAGAAGTGGATGCGATCAGGAACCATCCATCCCGGTGGCTCTCACGCTGGAGGGCTGCATGGGAACACCTGGAGGGCTCGTTCAAACTCTGGGCTCCACCCCGGAGTCTCTGATCTTGCAGATCTGAGGTGGGGCCTGAGAATGGGTGCCTCTAACAAGCTCCTGGCGGCTGGTCTGAGACCGTCCCCTCTGCTCCACCGCCCCCCCCACGCCCCGCGCCCCGCCGTGAGAAGCAGTGCTCTGGAGGCCTGAGACTCCTAGGTGCTCTGGAGGCCTGAGACTCCTAGGTGTGTGTGTGTGTGTGTGTGTGTGTGTGTGTGTGCGCGCGCGCGCTCCCTGCCCTCCCTGGGGCTGGCTCCTTTGCAGAGTCCCCACGGGTCTGGCAGATGCCGGGAGGGTGCTAGCCCTCGAGGGATCAGGGACTTCCCATGGAGTGGCAGTCACCCTTTCCTGCCTAGGTGGGCTGCAGGGCACCGCCCACAGCCCAGGCGGGAGAAAGGTGTCAAGCTTTGTCCAGGTGCTCGGGAATTCCCAGACTGGGGCTGGTAACATCTGGAGAGGGGGGTGGAGACCAGCTCGGGGCCCGGGAGTGGGGATGGAAAGAACTCTCTGATGAGGCAGAGAAAAGACCCAAAGGCTGGGCTCGGGGATGGGAAAGGAACATGGGCCCTGAGATCCAGAACGTGGATTTGGGGGAGGGGGGAGTGGCGGGGAGCTTGGAGACCGCACAGGGGGCTGTCTGCCCGAGAACGGCCCTGACACTTGTCTGGTCTGTGCGTGCGGTCGGCCCTCTAGCTGGTGGGAAGCCGCTGCCTTTCTTCACCAAGGTGGTCTCCCAGCTCCTGGCCGATGTTTTTCCCAGACCTGCTCCATGCCCCACACCACCGCCCTCCCACTTTGGCCGGTCTTGCTGGTGGTTGGTGGTTGTTTGGTTCCGTGGTGGCATGTTGTCTAGTCGGAGCGGCAGGGGAGTGAAGCGCGAGGCCAGTCACTGGCCACCGTTTGTCCCCAGAAGGAGCAACTCTGGGACCGCAGCCCCTGCGCGAGTCCTGGCCGTGGGATCGGATGGAGCAGCCTTTGGCTTTCGTTTTCCGTGTTCGCCTCCTCGACCCCCTTTACTTACTGGGTCATCGGGCTTTTCCTCGTGGACGGCTTCAAGCTCTCTGTATGTTCGCGAGATGGGCCCTGAGTCACATCTTGCTGCTATTTTTCCCCCCACTTTGTCACTTGTCCCTTGACTTTGTGGTTTGGGGCTTGTGTTTGGTCAGGCAGACAATTTTAGTTTTTGTGTCATCGGACCTTCCGGGCTTTTCCTTTTTTTTTTAAGATTGCTTTATTTGAGAGAGGGAGCATGCGCACGCACGTGGGGGGAGGGGCAGGGGGCGAGGGAGAGCGAGAGAATCCTCAAGCGGACTCCCCGCTGAGCACGGAGCCCCACACGGAGCTCCATCCCAGGACCCTGGGATCATGACCTGAGCCGAAACCGAGAGTGGGGCGCTCAACCGACCGAGCCAGCTCTTCCGTCTCTGAAGGGTTGCAAACAGAACACGCAGAACGCCAGAGTAAGAAAGCAGAATATGCAACAGAGCTCGTGTGTGGCCCACAACGCCCAAGGAGTGTGCTCTCTGCCCTTTGCACAGGGGCTGCCAGGCCTGGTGGCAGTCCTGGCCCCGGGGGGCAGCAAGCGCTTTCCCACCCCAGCAGCCCGCCCAGCAGCACCGCCCGGTGAGCTGTGAGGCCCCCACCCGGGCCCCCGGGAGGCGGGAGGCTCCGGACCTCCACCGTCCCCGCCCGGTGGCTCCGTGCTGCCCCCGTGTGTCGTGTCCTCTCCTTCCCCGGGGCTGGGGGGCGGGGGCAGCTTGCCCTGCCTGAGGCAGGTAGGGGTCGCCTCTCTGTGCGCACAGGTGTGGCCCCTGCTCTTCCCCCCCACTCCCCTCTCCTCCCCTGCCCTCCAGCCTCCTCCGTGCAGCTGGCAAGTGGGTGGGGGCGGGGGCGGAGAGGGGCAGGCCCCTTTTCGTCACCGACGGTGTCAGGCACGTGCTGGGCTCTGGCGGCTCAGGTGGTGGCAGGCACCAGCTCCCAGTGCCGGGGGGGGGGGGGGGGGGGGGGGGGGGGGGGGGCGGGTGGAGGCGCAGCTGTCGGTCCAGCGAAGGAGCCCCCACTGTGGCCACGGGAGCCCAGTGGCCTCTCCTTTCCCCGGAGAAGTGCCCGCCCCATCCTTCCGGGCTGGGACTCAGAGATGACTTCGCGATGACACGCTCGGACTCGCTCGGGAGCTCTGAATTGGTCACACGGGTTCTGGGGGCGGTGCTTTCCCCGTTGGCTCTCGCTGCCGGGCAATGCCAGGGAGGGCCCTTGGCGGCAGCTCCTGGCACCGTCTGGGGCCGCCCTGTGCTGTTTGAACCCCAGGACAGTGGGTCTCGGTGGAGCCTGGCTCTGCGTCTCCGGGGAGCAGAAGCAGAGAGACCGGGGCGTGGCTTGCTGGGCCTTGCCTCGGCGGGGACCGTGGGGTCGTGGCTCCTGGGGGACATCCCTCCTCCGCCGGGGTGTCGGGCCGCATGGTCCTGAAGACGGCTCCCCTGGAGACAGACACTCAGGCCCCGCGTAGCCCGGGCCCCCTGACCGGTGTCCTCGCCATCCCCCTGGCCTGTGCCTGAGCTGAGCCACCTTCCTGTCCCTCGGCCCTGGGCAGGAGGCACAGCGAGGAGGGCCCGGCTTCCCTGTAGTCTTCCCGCACAGGCCACCTGCCCAGGAGGGCTCAGGAGGGCTGGATGGGTGCAGAGTCTCCCCCGACCCAGCTGCACAGGGGCTCCCCCTCGTGGCCTGCTCTGCGGGTGGGCGCGCTCACCAGCCGCCAGATCCTGTCCCCGCCCACCTGCCCACCCACCTTCAGGGCCCAAGCCTGGACCTCACGCTCTCTGCCCGGCCTGTCCTCGGCGGGTGTGCTGACCCAAGGGCAACCCCCCAACCCCACCCACTGTGCGGTGCTTTCCTCAGCCCTCGTCCCCTGGCCGTGGCCTCATGGCTGCCTCGGGGACACCTTCAGAGACAGCCCCACGAGGAGGGGAAGAGGTGGCCAAGCCAGCCCAACCTCTAAGCAGCGGGACTGTGGGCCCCCTGCTGGGTAACGCCCTGCCCTGGACGTGGTACCTGCCACCGGAGGAGGAGACCCCGCCCTCGGGGGGGACCTGTCGGCTGTTGGGTTGGGCCCACGGGAGTGGGAGTGGGAGTGGGAGGAGGCCGTCCAGAGCTGCAGAGCGGACCTGAGGTCCCTGTGGCTGGCACCTGTCACCCTGCATGCTCGCCGACCCTGTCTTAGCGGCCACCCCATCCTCATCCCACTGGCTCCGTCGGGGTTCTGGGGGTGGGGGCTGCCCTGGAGCACCTTGGCCCTGTGCCCTGGAGTGGGGTGAGGCCACCCGGCCCACGGGAACCCCAAAGGTCCCCAGGCTAATGTTCCCCTTGTTGAAGTGCTGGGACTCCCTCCCCGTCTCGGGTGAGTGGCAGCCCCACCCACCCTGAAGAGCCAGTGCTCCCCTTTCCTCATCCCAGTCCCCTTCCAGCCTCTGGTGGGGGGGGGGCGGGGTGGGTGGTGGCGACAGGCAACAGGGAGGGTCAGGTGCAGAGGTGTGGCTGGGCCAGGGGTGGGGGCTGGCTGTGGGGCGGCGGGGGGGGGGGGGCGGTGGTCAGCTGGGCCATCCGCCTGCCTTGCCGTGCCTGGACTCGGACCGGACAGGACCTGCAGGACGGGGGGCTGCTCCAGACTGGGGTGACCAGCGCTCCCTTCCCTAGACTTAGTAGAGGAGATGGGGCCAGCCTGGGGAGGGTGTGTGGCCAGGACCGCTCCTCTGCTCCGGGCGCCTGCTGGCAAACAGGGCTCAGGCGTGGGGCCTGGTGGGGCTGAGCCCCCACCACCTCTGCTGGCTCTGGACGGGTCACCAGGCCTTCACAACCTGTGTGTAGAGCCCGGCTGAGGGCCCAGGCCTTGCACCCCTCCCTGTCTCCTCCTAGCAGCCTGGGTGGAGGGCGGGGGGGCCGGCCGCGGGGGGGGGGGGGCGTGTCCTCCAGGGATTTTCTTAGTGGGGCAGGGTCCCGGGCCGGTTTGCCCCTAGCAGGATGGAGTCCTGGTGCTCCTTTTCCTGGTGCCATCTGCCTGTCCTACTCCGGGGCCCTCTGCAGGGCTGGCGCCCCAGTCTTGCTCCCCCCTGCCCCCTGCCCACGCGGGCCTCAGGCTCAGGCCTCGTCTGTCCTGTAGCCTCTGTCCGGCGCTGTCCCCAAGGGCTTGTTCTCCCCCAGGCTGGCATCTTCTGCCCTTGCTGCCCCACGTGTGTCGCAGCTGCCTGGGCACGATGTGGTGTCCAGGGAGGGACAGGGACTCCTGGTTGGCTCGGCTCAGCTCTGGAGCTGTGCTTCCGTGGGGGCCCTGGCCAGCGTGCCCGGTAGGTGGAAGCGGCGGGCCTGACTTTATTCACCTGTGTCCTGCCTTCCTTGAGTGGGACGGTGTCTCCTGGGCCTGGCCACCGGGAGCCTC
>NW_028054312.1:0-399 GCF_054177405.1 Leptonychotes weddellii
GCTCAGTTGGTTAAGCGACTGCCTTCGGCTCAGGTCATGATCCTGGAGTCCCGGGATCGAGTCCCGCATCAGGCTCCCTGCTCGGCGGGGAGTCTGCTTCTCCCTCTGACCCTCCCCCCTCTCATGTGCTCTCTGTCTCTCTCATTCTCTCTGTCTCAGATAAATAAATAAAATCTTTAAAAAAAAAAAAAAAAAAAAAAAGAAATAAATCCAACTTATAAATAATTACGTTATATTTAAATGGTCTAACCATACAAACAAAAAGTAGAAGTTGTCAGGATATATGAAAATCAAAACCTAACTATATGGTATCAACAAGAAATCTACCTTAAAGAGAAAGATTAAAAAAGGCTAAGTAAAGGGATAGAAAACGGCTATATTAATATCAGACAAAGCAAA
>NW_028054313.1:0-399 GCF_054177405.1 Leptonychotes weddellii
TTGATTTTCTTTTTCAGTATTCTTTTGGCTATTCAGGGTCTTTTCTGGTTCCATAGAAATTTTAGGATTATTTGTTCCAGCTCTGTGAAAAAAGTTGATGGTATTTTGATTAGGATTGCATTGAATGTATAGATTGCTCTAGGTAGCATAGACATTTTAACAATATTTGTTCTTCCAATCCATGAGCGTGGAATGTTTTACCATTTCTTTGTGTCTTCCTCAATTTCTTTGTGTCTTCCTCAATTTCTTTCATAAGTGTTCTATAGCTTTCAGAGTACAGATCCTTTGCCTCTTTGGTTAGGTTTATTCCTAACAACTCTTTAATTTCTCTTTCTTCTGTCTCATTGTTAGTGTTTAGAAATGCAACTGATTTCTGTGCATTGATTTTATATCCTGCCA
>NW_028054314.1:0-399 GCF_054177405.1 Leptonychotes weddellii
GAAAAAAATGGCATATCTTGACAACCATTCAGGTTCTTTTATTTCTCTATTGTATCTGTGTATATGTTTTTAAAATGATCATGAAATCCTATAATAAAGCTACTGAATTGAAGACTGGAGAGAAAACTCAGATATATATTCCTACTAAACAGAAATTCTAAAATGTCAATTAGCCAAGCAAGCCAAAACAAACAAAATACAACAAAAACCTGCCTTCTCGTCCCACCACCTCCTACCTCCATCCACCCTCTCCGCCTTTTAACGTCTGCTTCCTTTCTACTTGGCACAGAAGCAGAAGTAAGCAAAGTACCAGTTATTATTAGTGTTTGTAAGTAACTTTGTAATTTTCATCAGAGTCTTTTGAACCCATTTTACTAGAGACACAAGTTTTCATTGTGT
>NW_028054315.1:0-399 GCF_054177405.1 Leptonychotes weddellii
ATGCCATTTCAAATAGTTCAAAAGTTAAGAAAAAGAAATCTGCTTGCTACCTCTGACCCCATCTCTATTCTCCTTCCCAGAGCAGCTAGATATTCTGAGCATACAGATAGATTCCTGCCTCTTCATGGGTTTTCTGTTTGTTTTTCATTATGCATGCTGTTGCACCCTCCCCCTCCCCCTCCCCCTTTTTTAATTAATGAGTTTTGGAGACCAGATCTTATTGGTACATAAAGCTTTTTTTTTTTTTTAAGATTTTATTTATTCATTTGAGACACAGAGATACAGAGACAGAGAAAGAGGGAGAAGCAGGCTCCTCGCTCAGCCAGGAGCCTGATGTGGGGCTCGATCCCAGGACCCTGGGATCATGACCTGAGCCGAAGGCAGACGCTTAACCAACTG
>NW_028054316.1:0-399 GCF_054177405.1 Leptonychotes weddellii
GCCTCTCACTGACCTGCTTGATCCTCTGCCAGTGGCCCCCAACACTCCTCCTTTGCCGGCCTCTGCCCCCGACCACGTCCAGAGTGTACCTTGGCTCAGGGGCAGCCCTGCCTCTCCCCTCTGTCTACACTCACCACGCAGGATCTTATCCACAGATAACTCCATCCACTTGCTTATGCTGATGGCTCCCTCTGTCCCCATCCCCGAGCCTTCCCTGATTTCAGATCCACCCGAAGAGCCTCCTGCCTCCTCAGTCTGTCATCCTGGGATCTCAGGGGTCTCTCGCCTAGCTCGGCCAAAGCTGGACTCGGGATTATCTTCTCCCAGACCTTCTACCCCCCAATTCACCACCACCATCCACTCAAATTCCCTGGCCCAAATCTTCAACTCCTTCGATCC
>NW_028054317.1:0-399 GCF_054177405.1 Leptonychotes weddellii
GACACAGAAATACAGAGAGAGAGAGAGCATGAGGAGGGAGAGAGGCAGAGGGAGAGGGAGAAGCAGGTTCCCCGCTGAGCCAGGAGCCCGATGTGGGGCTCCACCCCAGGACCCTAGGGTCATGACCTGAGCCGAAGGCAGACGCTTAACCATCTGGGCCACCCAGGCGCCCCTCAACTGGAAGATTTCTTTTTTTTTTCTTTTTAAAGATTTTATTTATTTATTTGACAGAGAGAGACACAGCGAGACAGGGAACACAAGCAGAGGGAGTGGGAGAGGGAGAAGCAGGCTTCCCGCAGAGCGGGGAGCCCGATATGGGGCTCGATCCCAGGACCCTGGGACCATGACCTGAGCCGAAGGCAGACGCTTAACGACTGAGCCACCCAGGCGCCCCAACTG
>NW_028054318.1:0-399 GCF_054177405.1 Leptonychotes weddellii
CCTCTCTGGGAATTTTCTGTGGATTATTCCTTTTACTGTCTTTAATAGTAACCACGCTTCATGGCGGGGAGTGGGGGTGATTTCCCTTTTTGGAAACAGCGAAATGGGATTCAGAACCAGGAGTCATGGGAAAAGATCAAGAAAGAGAACATACTTCCAGGTACTGAAAGCAATGCTAATTAGATAATAATTCAACGGGCCACCTGGGTGGCTCAGTTGGTTAAGCGACTGCCTTCAGCTCAGGTCATGATCCCAGGGTCCTGGGATCGAGTCCCGCATCGGGCTCCCTGCTCTGCGGGGAGCCTGCTTCTCCCTCTCCCACTCCCCCTGCTTGTGTTCCCTCTCTCGCTGTGTCTCTCTCTGTCAAATAAATAAATAAAATCTTTAAAAAAAAAAAAA
>NW_028054319.1:0-399 GCF_054177405.1 Leptonychotes weddellii
CCAGGGCCGCGAGGGACCACAAGGCCAAGGCCGCCCTGGTGGAGTTTGTGCAGGACATAAATCACGCGTCCGTCCCCAGGGAGATCCCGGGCAAGGACGGGGTCTGGAGGGTTGTGTGTCAGGACCCCGCAGAGGACCCAGGAGTCCTGAGGCAGATGAGACGCCTGGTGCTGGATGAGAGGCCCTCGCAGGCCGCGGGACCCGGGGCCGCCGGGGACACGCTCCTCTCTCGGGCCTGGGAGCCCCGGGCCCAGGGCTCAGAGCCGGCGGCCAGGAGGGCTGGCCCACCTCCCAGGCGGGGCCGCCGGGCTCGCAGAAACAGAGCCAGAGGCAACAGGTGGGCCCCGAAGGGCCAGAAGAGCGAGCGAGGGGGGCGGCGGCCCACGTGGGCCCGGCGGG
>NW_028054320.1:0-399 GCF_054177405.1 Leptonychotes weddellii
TGATCATCGCCATCTGCGCGGTGTCCAGCCTGTTGGTGCTCACGCTGCTGCTGTACACGGCGCTGCGCTGCTCGGCTCCGCCCGCGGAGGGCGCGTGCGCGCCTGGGAAGCCCACGCTGGTGTGCTCCAGCGCGGTGGGGAGCTGGTCGTACTCGCAGCAGAGGCGGCAGAGGGTGTGCTCCGGGGAGGGCCCGCCCCCACCCCCGCCCCCGCCCAAGACCGACCTCATGGCCTTCAGTCCTTGTCTTCCACAGTCAGGAGAAGATTGTTCAAACCCTTCCGGTGAAGTAAGTCATTGATATAATTTAAGTATATTTGTTTCCTTTATTAACTTTTTGTTAGGGTATAAATACATCTTCTCTTTTTTCTTCGTATTATCTTATAACCAGGGAACATCTT
>NW_028054321.1:0-8793 GCF_054177405.1 Leptonychotes weddellii
TGGTCGCTTTTCTGTTCAGAGAGTTGTTGCTCTTCTTTTCTTCGATCTTGTGTTGAGTTTGTAGGTGTTCAGAATGGTTTGATCCCTATCCAGCTGAATTCCTGAAAGGAGACGAAATCCAGGTCTCCTACTCCTCTGCCATCTTGCTCTGCCCCTAGAATTTTCAATATACATTTACAACTAAGTCCACTTGCAAATAACACTGTTACATGTCATGGGTAGTGCAGTTACCTTGTAATGGAGTATTCCCATTCTCCTCCCCTGATCCTTTTATAAGGATCCTTTTATAATTTCACTTATCTGAGTGTTCTAACCTCCTAATATATTGTTGATTTTGCTTTGAACAATTGTCTACTATATTAATAATAAGAACAAACTTACAGATTTATTTCTTCCCTTACACTTTTCCTTTCTTTATGTGGATCCAAGTTTCAGATCTGTATCATTTTCCTTCTTTCTGAGGATTGTAACAATTTCTTGTATGGCAGGTCTGCTGGTGACAAATTCTCTCAGCCTTTGGGCAAGTATTTCTCCTTCAGTTTTGAAGCATAATGTTACTGGATACAGATTTCCAGTTTCTTTCAACATTGTGAATATCTTACTCTATTCTCTTCTTGCTCCCATGGTTTCTGACAAGAAGTTCAGTGTAATTTTTTTTTCTTTGTTCCTTCATAGGTAAGAGTTTTCCCAAGTGTTTTCCCACTCCTCTTGCTTCTTTCAACATATACTCTTTGCCTTTGGTGTTCTACAGTTTGGATATGATATCTCTAGGTGTAGATCTTCATTTATCCTGCTTGGTGTCTTCTGAGCTTCCTGGATCTGTGGTTTGGTGTAGGTCATTCATTTTAGAAAATTCTCAGCCATCATTACTTCACGTATTTCTTTTGCTCCTTTCTCTCTTCTCCTTGTCCTATTCTCCTTACACATATGTTGTACCTTTTATAATTGTCCCACAGGTCTTGGATATTCCATTTGTTTTTTAAAAAATTCTTTTATTTTGTATTTCTGTTTGGAGAGTTATTGTTATATCTCAATATCACTGATTCTTTCTTTGGCTGTGTCCAGTATTTTGAAACAAACATTCTTCCTTTCTGTTATAGTGTTCTTAATTTCTCGGATTTTCTTTTGATTCTTTCTTAGAGTTTCACATTTTCTACTTATATTAGTCCTCTGTTCTTTCATGTTGTCTACTCTTTCCATTTGAGTCCTTTACATATTTATCATAGTTTTTAAAAATTCCTTCTCTGATTATTTCAAAATCTGTGTTATATCTGAGACTGGTTCTGATGCTTTGTCTCCTTTATCTCTCCAGACTGGTTTTTTTTTTTTTTGGCCTTTTAACACAGCTTGTAATTTTTTTTTTTGAAAGCTGGGCATGATGTATCACTTAATAGGAACCAAGGCAAAGAGACCTTTAGTGTGAAGTTCTATGTTAATTGGGATAGGAGCTAGCTCTGTTTAATATTTCTGCAGACAAATGTGACAGAGGATTCAGTTCTCTCTAGTTTCCTTGTTTGTTTCCTCCCCTGTTGCATTTTGTTTCTCCAAGAACTTGAGTGGGGCCTGTGTTTTACAGGTCTCTTGATTATAACCTATTGTCATTATTTATTATTTTTCAGTTTTTAGTGGGCCTAAGTCCCTGGGCTCTGACTTTCAGAAGCATTTCTTAGTCTTTTTTTTTTTTTTTTTTTGGTCTCTTTCTCTAGATAGGAAGGATAGTGAGTTGCAGTTGGTAACCTGTTTCTTTCAGGTCAGATAAGGCTGTAATATAGTAGTTTTCCCTGGAGGACAGACTTTTGTTATGGAAAACCTCTTGATATGTTTCAAAATGGTAACTTTTGCCCCACTATCCCTGCCTGGAATAGGAGGGGGTTTGCTCAGATCTTCATGTTGAACACCTGCTGGGGTTCCTGGAAATAAAACCCACAAAAGCATGGAAGTCTCTGCAAAGACTGAGCCCCCAGAAATTTTTTTTTAATTTTAAAACCATTTAATCATGTAGGAAACATATTTGCAATATGCATAACAGGAATTAATACATAAAGAACACTAATAAAATGACAGCTGTTTGGGGTTTTCTAAAAAATTTGTGAGAGAACATATGAGCGTGAGTGTGTGGGGTGGGGAAGATCAGAGGGAGAGAGAGAATCTCAAGAAGACTCCCCACTGAGTGCAGAGCCTGATGTGGGCCTCAGTCTCAGGACCCTGAGATCATGACCTGAGCCAGAATCAAAAATTGGATGCTCAACCAACTGAGCCACCCAGGATCCCAAAAATGATAGTTTTAATGAAAATTAGAACAAGCGATATGAATAAGAAATTCACCAAAAAGATGTATATCTAAATATATTTCAGAAGTTAACTCTTGCCAACTCTTTTTTTTTTAATTGTGGTAAGAACACTTAAGATGGGATCTATTCTCTTGATTTTTAATTGTGCAAACTGTACTGTTAACTATAAGCACATATTGTACAGCAAATCTCTAGAATCTATAGAATCTATTCATTTTGCATAACTGCAACTTTATACCCACTGATTAGCAACTCCTCATTTTACCCTCCCCCAGAGGCAGTAACTGATAGGTACACTTAAATGGTAATTGTGATGAATTGCTGCAGGTTGAGTATGGACTAGTTTGGGATTAAAAATTCAAGGAGATACTGCAGGAAGTTCTAACTCTCAACCTAGTGTATACTCAGCCTTCAGCAATTTATCAAAAATCACCATTGAAGGGCTCCTACCAGTTACTATCTGCAGGGGCTTCTGCTCCTCGTTTGTTGATCTTGGCTGTGATTCTCTGTATTCTCCTGTCTCTCCAGATTTTGGGGTAGTGGTTTGCCCTGTGACATCAATTCTCTGATGGATCTGAGAAAAATCATTTTCAGTTTGTTCAGACTTTCTTGTTGTTGTGGGATGGGAGTGATGACTTCCAAGCTCTTTAGATGGAGCTGAAAGTTCTAATTTTTTTTAGTCAAATATTTTTTTAAAGATTTTATTTATTTATTTTAGAGAGAGAGAGAGCATGAGCGGGGAGGGGAAGGGCAGAGGGAGAGGGAGAAGCGGACTCCCTGCTGAGCAAGGAGCCCAACGCAGGGCCAGAGATCATGACCTGAGCCAAAGGCAGACGCTTAACCAACTGAGCCACCAGGTGCCCCAATAATGTCTTTTATAGTTCCATTTACAACAGTGTCAAGAAAAATAAAATATTTAGTAGTAAATTTAGCAAAAGGAGTATAAAATGTATACTCTGAAAACTGTGTTTGAAATTAAATGGAAAATCATCACATATTCATGGATTGGACTTAATATTATTAAGTTGGTAACCCTCCCCAAACTGATTCATAGATTTTACACAATCTCTATCAGAATCCCAGCTGGCTTATTATTGAAATTGACAAGCTGATTCTAAAATTCATCAAACATTCTAAAGGATCTAGAATAGCCCAAATAGTCTTTTTTTTTTTTTTTAAAGATTTTATTTATTTATTCATGAGAGACACAGAGAGAGAGGCAGAGGGAGAAGCAGGCTCCCAAGGAGCAGGGAGCCCGATGCGGGACTCGATCCCAGAACCCTGGGATCATGACCTGAGCCGAAGGCAGATGCTTAACCATCTGAGCCACCCAGGCGCCCTAGCCCAAATAGTCTTAAAAAAAAAAAAAAAGAAGAAGAAGAAGAAGAACAAAATTGGAGGACTCATACTCCATGATTTCAAAACTTAATGTAGTGAAACACTAGTCAATGCATTGTGGCACTGGGGTTAAGATACACATATAGATCAGTGAAATAGAATTAAGAGTCTAAAGAAAACCCAATGTGTCTGTGGTCAACTGATTATTGGCAAAGGTGTCAAGACTGTTAAATAGGGAAAATAACCTTTTCAACAATGGTGTTGGGATAACTGGATAGTCGCATGTAAAAGAATGAAATTAGACACTTACTTCATACCATATACAAAAATTAACTCAAAATGGGTTAAACATCTAAATGTAAGAGATAAAATTATAGAACTCTTTGAAGAAATCATCATGATCTTGGATTTGTCAATGAATTCTTAGATATGACACCAAAATCAAAAGTAGCAACAACAAAAGAAGGAGATAAAATGGACTTCATGAAAAGTCCTAATCTTTTTAAAAAGAAAATCTGATGAAGCCATTTTCTAGCTTAATATTTTTCAGTAGATCCCTATTGCCTTGAGATTAGAACTCAGACTCCTAGGCATATCATATATGCTTTTTCATTTAAAAATGCCACCTAAAGAGAGGCACCTGGGTGCCTCAGTCAGTTAAACATCTGACTATTGATTTTGGCTCAGGTCATGATCTTATGGGTCATGGGATCAAGCCTCACATCAGGCTCTGCGCTTAGCCCAGAGTCTGCTTGAGTTCTCTTTCTCCCTCTCCGTCTGTCCCTCTCCCACCCACCCCTGCTCATGCACCACGTGCTCTCTCTCTCTCTAAAATAAATAAATCTTTAAAAAATGCCATCTAAAGAATTTAATATATTTTAATGTAAAACAATGTCTATCTACATATATGTTTGTATTTGATATCTGTTTATCTAGCGTGCATGGGTAGTTGTATGAGCATGTTTTAAATTGTCATTTACTTATATACTTTTTAATGAAAATCTTTTTTACTTACAAAGTTTACTTACATATTAAATCACAAAAATTCATGTCATCTCTAAGTTACGTAAATAAACATAAAATCATTTTTATTCCTCAAAGGCTTACATTATCTTGCTTGCTCCATTGATTGGACATTAGTTTTTCAGGCTGAATTTTTTTTGAGAGCTGTATTTCATATTTTACATTCCACTTTTATAAAGTGCCTGACTCAGGAAATATTTAGTATTTGCCATAGGGAGCTCAAACACAGAGAATAGCTGTGAGCATACTTCTGGGATTATTACTGAAGCAAGCACTCTGAATCTATAAATCTGCATCCCTCTCAGCTAACCCTTAGTAGATCAAAGCAATAACAACACGAGAGAGAGAGAGAGAGCGGCAAGGAGAAGATCATCTGTGGTTTGTTTAGCCATATTATTATGCACTTATAAAATGCTTATTTTATTCATATTTTTAAAGATTACTATATGCCCTACAGTGTAATTATCACTTTGTATTAAAAAATATATATACATATATATGTATACACACACACACACATTTTCCTCTCTCTTAGGGCTTATAGTCTAGTGAAAAAAGAGAAAGACAAGAAAATTAGTGACTGTAATAGAGTTTGTTAAGTACCATAGTAAAATAAGAAGTAAATGCTTTGAGACTATGTGGGGGAATATCTACTCGGGTTATAAAGGGAGTGAAGATATGTGTGCTGATGGAACATACATCTGAGGTAACATCTGCACTGAGTAAGAGATGATAGGCAGAGAAAAGGAATGGTAGGGTTGGAGGACTCTATGAGAAACTGCCCAGATCTTCCTTTTGGGACTTACTCTCCTACTGCTGACTGATAGCCTTCAGCTATCAGGCCTTTCTGGACTTTCCCCTTGGAAGTCTCTACTTGCCTAAGGTCATGTCCTATTCCCAAGGGCAAACTGCCTCCATTGATTGGCCTTTGCAAGAGCATAAAGGCCTAGTCTACTCCCACAGTAGGTGGCAAGTCTGAAGAGCCTGCCTAGCCGCAGAGCTCCCTATGGAGTCAGTTAAGGCCTTTGATGAGACTGTATCACAACCTCACTTTTTAATCAGCTCATTTCTGTTTCCTTTCCTTCACTTCCCTCCCATTCCACAGCTTTTGATCCTAAGAGAAATCCCTAAGAAAGTCTCTGTACTCTAATTTTTGTCTCAAAAATCTGCTTCCTGGGGACCCCAAACTTTATCGGTTTGTACCAAGAATGTTGTGAGAACACAGATGCTAAGATGAGATGCAGGAGGTGGACCACATATGAATATGAATCTATTCCATTCATATATGAATGCCCCTAGCACAAAATAGATTTTTTAATAGTTAAAATTTTTATCAGTGGTGAATTGGGAAGAGTATACCAGTTTTTCTGTTATCTACTGCTATATAATAAATGGCTCCAAAATTAAATGTGCTAAAATGGAATTTTGTGGATTTCCCAGGCTTACCTGGGTAGAGGGGTCACCATGCTCTTGTTCTGTGGTATTGGCCAGAGCTGCAATCATCTAAAAGCTCATTTGGGCTAGATGTCTAAGATAGCTTGCTCACCTGGTTTGCAATTGGTGCTCTCTGTTGGCTGGAAGCCCAGATTGGGCTGTGGATAAGTGTACCTATATGTGGTCTATGTGTGTGGTTTGGTTTTCTCATGACATGTAGTCTAGGGCCAGAGAGGATGCAGCCTAAGAGCAAGTGTTCCAAAGACCCTGGCAGAAGGTAAAAAGCTTCTTATAGCTGAAGTTTGGAAGCTATGCAGCATGACTTCTGTACTGTATTGGTCAAAAGCAAGTCATGCGGCCAATCCAGATTCAAGGGAAGAGGACCTTGCAAGGATGTGAATACTGGGAGATGTATCCACTGGGTGGGGAGGGACCATCTTTGGTGTCTAGCTACCATTATCAGGGGCAATATATCAATTATTTGAGAAATCTGTATGTGTGTATAGGTGTGTGTGTGTGTAGAGGGAGGGATAATTATTATAACTATAAGGGAAGTTTAATAGGGTGACTGTTGCTAAGCATGATTGATATTTTGGAAAAAGATATGAAAAGCAGTATTTAATTACTAATTAAACACTGAATATGAAATTTATACGGCCTGCTTTGTAGTATATAAAGAGGCTTTCATTCCACCCAAAGGAAAGAAAAATCATACAATATCTTATTCCAAAAACATAAAGATATACAGACTAAAGGATACAGGGGAAGTAGGCCCTCATATCCCCATTTATTTTTCAGTCTGGGCTATTGAAAATCCAGATAAACTCTGGAAAATAACACTGGACTGTAAATTCAACAATGGATTACTATAAACTCAATATTAACCAGATATGATACCTTTACTAGAGCACATTAGCATGGTCTCAGGAACATGATATGTGGCCTTTGATCAGACTAATGCTTCTTTATACATCTTATCAAGAAGAAGGATCAGAAACAGTTCACATTCACTTGGAAGAATGGAATATAATACATTTATGGCCCTGCCTCAGGGCTATACTAACTCTCTCACCCACTGTCATAATGTAGTCTGAAGAAACCTGGACTGTCAGAAGACATGACACTGTGCCTATATTGATAACATGCTAATTGGACCAGATTATCAAGAAGCAACCAGTATGCTGGGGGCATTGTTAAAATACATATGCTCTAGAAGGTGAGAAATAAATTCTATGAAGTTAAGTGGCTTACCACATTAGTTAAATATATAGGAATCCATTAGTCTGAGATATTTCATGACATCCTCTCCAAAGTAAGAACAAATCATTGCATGTCACAACTCCTTCCATGAAGAAGGAAGCACAATGCCCAGTGGGCCTTTTTGGGTTACAGAGGCAGATGGTCCAACTCTGAAGTTTACAATATCTCCCATATACCTTCCGAGTGACCTGAAAAGCTGCCAGCTTTGAGTAGGGACAAGAGTAGGAAAAGGTTCTGCAGCCTTTCAGGTTGCAGTTCAAGAGGCCTCATGTTTGGGCTATATGATGAAGAAAATGTAACATTGGTGGTATTTGTGGTGAGAACAGATGCCATGTGGAGTTATGGTAAGCCCTAATGGGAGAGCTGCCATGTACGTCTTTATGATGTTCGTGCCATTGGCAGTGAGGAATCATACATCCTTTGAAAAATAGTTCCCACATTGATAATGGGTTCTGATAAAGATGGAGAACATGCTGTGGGTCATCAGGTGGTCATGGACCACAATTTCCCATCATAAATTGGGTTCTGTCATACTCATCAAGTGATAAGGTCTGCAAGCCTAGCAACAATCCACTGTAAAATGGAAACTGTGCATTCAGGATTGGGCATGAAAAAGGTTAGCGAGCACAAGTGAGCTGCACAAGTTGGTGGCCCAGACTCTCATATTATCTCCCTTTCTTGTACCTACACCTCTCCCTTAGATCCCACCTATCTGTAACCCCGTAGGAGGTCCCTTGTAACCAGCTGACTGAGAAAGTAACAAGCCAAACTTGGTTCATGGATGAGTTAGCTGGTATGTTGGTAAGCCAAAAAAAAAAAAAAAAATGACAGCTCCCTCAAACCTCCCCAATCAGCAATGACATTGAAAGAAAGCAATTTGGATAAATTGCCACAACAGGCAGAGCTTTAAGAAGAGTAAAAGAGAAGTGGCTCATGGTTACAGCATATACAAACTCGTGGGCAGTAGCAAATGGCTTGGCTGATTGGCCTGGAAGGAAACAGTTGAGAAATTGAGGATAAGGAGATCTGGAGTAAAGGTTTGTGGATGGACTTGGAGGAGTAAGCATACTTTGTATGAAGATATTTGAATCACATTTTAATGCTCACCAAAGAGGATTCATCGACAGTGATAGGACTGATGTAAGGCCAACCGGAGGCATTAGCTTTGAGAAGATTGCAAGGGCCCATTAAGCCCTAAGCAATCAGTTTGTGCCTGCACACTTCTCTTCCTTGTGTCAGAGGAAGATAGGCAAGAAGAAAAGTCATTACCCAATTAACATTACAGTGTTAATTGACTATGACCATCAGAAAAGAGTAATACTGCTATTAAACATGGGAGCAGAGAGAAATATGTTTATCATTAAGGTGATCCATTTGGGAGCTACTTGACATTCCCTTGTCCACTTTTTTTTTTTTTTTATTCTTATGTTAATCCCCATACATTACA
>NW_028054322.1:0-399 GCF_054177405.1 Leptonychotes weddellii
TTTCACTAAACCTTCATGAGGTCACCACACGGTACATATTTTATTATCCCCATATTCCAGATCAGGGAACTCAGGCATAGGGAGAGGTAAGTAACTTGTGGCGGACCTGGTAATGGACTATAAAAAGCCATTTACACACCGCTATCCCCTCCAGCTCCGCTATAGACGCCCACTTTCCCAGCCTCTTCTGCAGGTGGGACGGCCATATATGACAAGCTTTGGACTTCCTGATGAAAGGGGCAGGTGCAGCAGGTGCACTCCCTCCCCATCCCACCTTCTCCCTGGTGAGACAGTGGACATATGGCTGATGTGATGGGCGCCATCTTGTTTCCTTGAGGGAGTGGCCAAGAGAACTGCAGAGAAGTAGCCCCGGCCTCGTAGTCACTGGACCAGAGGCAG
>NW_028054323.1:0-399 GCF_054177405.1 Leptonychotes weddellii
TGTCCATTAGCATGGTAAATGATTTTCCACAACCTCACTTTCAATCTGGGGGTGTCTTTGGTTCTAAAATGAGTCTCTTGCAGACAGCATATGATGGGTCTTGTTTTTTAATCCAATCTGATAGCCTATGTCTTTTGATTGGTGCATTTAGCCCATTTACATTCAGGGTAACTATTGAAAGATAGGAATTTAGTGCCATCGTATTGCCTGTAAGGTGACTGTTACCGTATATTGTCTGTGTTCCTTTCTGGTCTATGTTGCTTTTAGGCTCTCTCTTTGCTTAGAGGACCCCTTTCAAGATTTCCTGTAGGGCTGGTTTTGTGTTTGCAAATTCCTTTAGTTTTTGTTTGTCCTGGAAGTTTTTTCAATTAGCAATAATCGCACCTTAGATAAACCTCA
>NW_028054324.1:0-399 GCF_054177405.1 Leptonychotes weddellii
ACACGCACACGCAGGCCTTGGACCCCACCTGCCCAGGGGAGGAGTCTCAAGGAACGTATGTTACATGTTAAAACCAAAAAAGTGATTAATAAATATCTGGGGGAGACATTTTCAGGCTGTGCAACCAGCCCATTGCTCCCACTAACCCTGCACCCAGTGCTTCCGTAAGGAAGGAGAATTTGTGCTTTCTGCTCATTTGCGGTTCCTTCCCCAAAGTCCCTTGGAACAGGATGCTCCCTGCGGTCTTCGAGACGCCGTGTCTGCTTGATCAATGAATGGTCAGTTTTTCTCCAGGCGTTCTGCAAAAGTTAGCACACGCACAGGTTTGCACGACCATCACACCCAGGATCCGCTCCGTGCTCCCCAACGCGCTCCCCCACCGACCTGTAACCCCTGGTC
>NW_028054325.1:0-399 GCF_054177405.1 Leptonychotes weddellii
AGTCTGGGGATGCAGTCTTTAGCTGAATGCATGGTTTCTTCAGTTAAAACCAGAGCTCAGTGGCTAAAGAAGAGGAGGGGAATGGATACTGGGGGGCCGCTGGTGGTCTCTGTAGCCCGCAGGCTGGGAGCCCTCACGCTCGGAGGTGGACCTGCTTTCACGCAGCTGACTCTTTCATGGAGCCGAGCCCTGGGCCATGATCTCCAATCCTTGCTGATTCAATGGAAATCCTGTATAGCTCAGATGGCGGGGGTTGGGGGTCCGGGGGGGGGGACTCCCAGACCCCCACCGTCTAGTTAAGATTGATCCAAACACTTTCTGAATTCGGAAGGCCAGACCCTTCCTGCAGATTTCTCTGCATTCCCAGGGGCTTGTGTTCCCAGGGTCACCTCTGTTCTG
>NW_028054326.1:0-399 GCF_054177405.1 Leptonychotes weddellii
CCCCGAGCTGAGAGCCCGCGCCTGGGCTCTGCCTCTGCAGCCGGCTTCCCTGCTCCGTTACCTGGGAGCTCTGCCACACTCAGGCACCCCCGGTCTTTCTGTGACCCCGAGGGTCCTGAGACCACACTGTCCTGAGGGTTCCACCCCCCGCTTAGCCACTGGAGTGACGTCCCTCAGCAGAGCCGACTTCTGAACGTTCCGATTTTGTGCTCCGGGGCTCTATCACTTGCCAGAAGCAGCCGACGGAAGCCCCCTCCCCCGCCATCTGTCCTCCCAAATACCGCCTCAGATTCACTTCTCCGCACGTCCTACCTTCCAGAAAGTGTTCGTTTTCTGTTCAGAGAGTTGCTGCTATTCTTTTCTTCGATCTCCTGTTGAGTTCGTAGGTGTTCAGAATGG
>NW_028054327.1:0-399 GCF_054177405.1 Leptonychotes weddellii
CACAGCGAGAGAGGGAACACAAGCAGGGGGAGTGGGAGAGGGAGAAGCAGGCTTCCCGCCGAGTAGGGAGCCCGATGTGGGGCTCGATCCCAGGACCCTGAGATCATGACCTGAGCCGAAGGCAGACGCCCAACGACTGAGCCACCCAGGCGCCCCAAATCTTCAGGTTTCTTAATTCATGCTTATTTTGGTAGGCCAGCCATGAATCCTTTCTTTAATCCAAGCGCTCTTAGAATATTCAGGATTAGAAAAAAAAATCAGCATCTGTCATTGACTAATCCAGGAAAAAAACATGCGATGTGTCCTAGTTTAAATTTTAATGTGTTTTAAAATGAGCTTTAAATTTCTGAAGTTGTTGATTAAAAGAGATGAAGCAGACCCAAAATGCTTTGTTTGAAT
>NW_028054328.1:0-399 GCF_054177405.1 Leptonychotes weddellii
GAGAGCACAAGCAGGGGGAGCAGCAGAGGGAGAGGGAAAAGCAAGCTCCCTGCTGAGCAGGGAGCCTGATGTAGGGCTCCATCCCAGGACCCTGGGGTCATGACTTGAGCCGAAGGCAGATGCTTAACCGACTGAGCCACCCAGGCACCCCTGGTGAATACTCTTTATTGAAAATTTTTTGGCTTATGGAGAGTTGTCACATTCTTCTATGCACAGGATTTCCATTTAAATATCCTAATATGAAGTTTTCATCTTCCAAATAGGGTACCTGCCCCTCCCTCTCACATTTTTTCTTTTTTTTCTTTTTCTTTTTCTTTTTCTCTTCTACCTTTATTTATTAGAGCAAATCAGTAAATTCTCTTTGATGGGCTGAGGATTCCCCTGGGTTCTTTTTTTTTT
>NW_028054329.1:0-399 GCF_054177405.1 Leptonychotes weddellii
CAAGATAGGTTAAACATCCATATCAATCAACGTAAAACAGCATATTACTATATTAGAAAACAAAAGCCACATCCTTATCTCAACAGATGAACAAGAAGCATTTGACAAAATCGGACACCCTCTCATGATAAAAACTCAACTAACTACTAACAGAGGGAATTTCCTCAATCTGATTAAAGGCACTTATGAAAACCCTTAAACTAACATCTTACCTAATGGTGAAAGACGGGTTGTTTTCCTCCTGAGATCAGCACCACGAAAAGGATGTCCACTCTCACCACTTCTATTACACATTGTGCTGGAGGGGACCCCTGGGTGGCTCAATCATTAAGTGTCTGCCTTAGGCTCAGGTCATGATCCCAGGATCATGATCCCAGGTCCTGGGATGGAGCCTGCATC
>NW_028054330.1:0-399 GCF_054177405.1 Leptonychotes weddellii
AGTTTGGCTATTGTGGACATTGCTGCTATAAACATCGGGGTGCACGTACCCCTTTGGATCACTATATTTCAACAACCCTTTCTTCTTAAGACCATCACCAGAGATTATTTTTCCAGTACTTATCCAATTTCAAAAAAATAAAAACAGCCTCAAACAATCTGAAAGGCTGTTTAGTTTCCAGCATCTTTCACTAAAAGTTAACAGTTTTGTCTTGTTCTATGGAGATGAAAAGTGTTAATATGTCACAATGAAGTAGGTGGGAAGAAAAAATTATTATAATAACAACCAAGTTCTGATTAACTGTGTATTTCTGAAGTGCCTTGAGAACTAGGTTTTGTAGTCTGGAATACATATACTTTATTAATTTCTTCTATTTCATTTTGTTCATATAATAAACAT
>NW_028054331.1:0-399 GCF_054177405.1 Leptonychotes weddellii
TGGACGTTGCATTAGCAGGCATGAAAACAACACTAATCTCGCCGGACGTCTTCAGAGCTCTTGGGTGACCAGGTACGATGTCGACGAGCGGTAATATTTCGAAAGGAACCTTTTTTTCTGAGCAGTAGGTCTCCACAGTGGGCTTCAGATATTTGGTAAACCGTGTTGTAAACAGGTATGCTGTCGTCCAGGCCGCGCCATTCCGTCTGCAGAGCACGGGCAGAGGAGAGGTAGCATAATTCTTAAGGGCCCTAAGAATTTTCCGGCTTCAGCTTCAAGTCACCAGCCGCATTAGCCCCTAACAGGGAAGTCAGCCTGTCCCTTGAACGTCTGAAGCCAGGCGCTGGCTTCTCTCCAGCTAGGACAGTCCCAGGCGACCTCTTCTCCCCAGATAAGGCT
>NW_028054332.1:0-8793 GCF_054177405.1 Leptonychotes weddellii
TTCCTGAGATTAAGAATTCTTCATATCAGTGAGAGCATATGATACATGTCTTTCTCTGACTGACTTATTTTGCTCAGCATAATACCCTCCAGTTCCATCCACGTCATTGCAAATGGCAAGCTTTCATTCCTTTTGATGGCTGCATGTTTCTATCCACAAGTTTGAAAGAGCACATGCATTATTTTTGATTGGGACAAGTGCAGAAGATAAGGTTGAAAATTCAAATAATAGAAACTGCATTAACAAAGATCCAGAAGTTGGAAGGAATATGTCCTTGTCATAAGATGGTGAGGCCCCTAGAAGAAGGTTTAGGAAGAACCAGAAATAAGCTTAAGGATAGGGAACCTTGAACATCAGGTAGAGGATTTTAGATTTGATGTTTCAGGGTATTTTTTAGAATTTTGCTCAAGAGAGTCACATGGCAAAAGGAGTGAATTCTACTGGTACTGCTTTGGAGTTTTATTTTATTTTGTATTTTGTTTGTTTTAGTGGGTTTTTAAAACTTTTTTATTTGAATTCCAGTTAGTTAACATACAGTATAATGTTAATTTCAGGTGTACAATTTAATGATTCAACACTTCCATACAACAGCCGGTGCTCATCACAATAAGTGCACTCCTTAATCCCCATTACCCATTTAACCCGTCCTGCCATGCCCACCTCCCCTCTGGTAACCATCAGTTTGCTCTCTCTAGTTAGGAGTCTGTTTCTTGGTTTGCCTCTATCTTTTTTCCCCTTTGATCATTTTTTTTTCTTAAATTCCGCAGATGAGTGAAATCATATGGCATTTGTCTTTCTCTGACTGACTTATTTCACTTAGCATGATATTCTCTGGCTCCATCCATGTAATTGCAAATGGCAAGATTTCATTATTTTTTATGACTGAGTAATATTCCATTCCAACCAGCTCTCTGGGGGAAAAGTACCCTATTGGCAGCATTTGCCAACTTCCATGATGTTAATACTCCCACCGTGGTCAATTTCAAGCTAGTAATAAACACTGTCACTGAGCCCAGAGCTAAAACCAGCCAGCTCCCCCACACTCCTGAACAGTCGATACATAGGGACGAATATTTGACAGTCTTCTAACCCCTTTCTCCCTTCTCTTCACTTCTCTGAATGCGCTTCATCAAAGCAAGAACCTTAGGATTCTCTTAACTGACCCTCTGCCTCATAAATAACAGAAGTGAAAAGCCATCAATACACTTTATTTAAGAATGAAGTGTGTGTGTTTTGAATGGAGAATAGCAACTTCTCACAATGAGATAAGTGGATTAAAATACTCAAGTAGTGTTTCACCTTTAAGGTGAAAAAAAAAATCCTGCCACTAATGTAAAAAAAAAAAAAAATCCTGAAAATCCAGCATCAGCTCATACCTTTAAATAATTAGAAATTGGCATTCAATTGCTATTTTAGTGGTAGAAAATGTTTCTGAGTTCATAGAAATGAGCTAACTATTTGGCTTCTCCAATGCATCAATAACCGTGTCGTCCCTTGAGTTGAATATTGAAAGTGATTCTCAATAAATGGTACATTTCTCATCCAAACCTTTCTTCACTTACATCAAATCCATTTAATACTTTTTTATGTGACTTGCCATATGAAGTCATATATTCAGTAAAAAGATAGCCTCCATACATATTTTTAAGACATGTGGGAAGCAGTTGAAATAAGAGTTTTATCTCTTACATTAAGGTTTTACTATTAGATATACATTCACTTTGCCTGTTCTTAAGGTGAATTATGAAATTTGAGTGACCGATGGACCTCAATCAAACAGAGTACTTAAGCTTAAGGAAAACGAAAGTAGTCCAACTCTTAGTCTGTCAACCTCAGAGGCCACCAGAGTACTAGGTAGAACATATTAATAGTTTGTATTCATTTAAATCATGCTCATTTGATATTTTAATCATTTATTGGAATTCCATTGAAGTTGACCTTTTTACTAACTCTGAACCAAAGGATTTACCTCACAAAAAGAGTTGCATAAATGAAATTATTCTTTTTGAACTTCTGGAGAGGACTGTGGTCACATTTATGCCTGGTTGCTCCTTCTCAGCAACACCTGAAACTCCCAACATTTTTCTTCTTTCCCAGTCCCATCTCAATTCCACAGCCTCCTTATTGTGGATTTTCCTAGTTGAAATGAAACTTTAAAGTCAGAAAGACACTGAGAAATCATTTTGTAGATGAAAAAACTGAAGCTTGCTGGGGCGCCTGGGTGGCTCAGTCATTAAGCGTCTGCCTTTGGATGGAGCCCCGCATGGGGCTCCCTGCTTCCTGGGGAGCCTGCTTCTCCCTCTCCCGCTCCCCCTGCTTGTGTTCCCTCTTTCTCTGTGTCTCTCTTTGTCAAATAAATAAATAAAATCTTTAAAAAGAAAAAGAAAAACCCTGAAACTTGGAAAAATGAAGTGGTTTGCCCATGGAAATACCCACATGCCTCACTTCTTCTTTGGACCTTGCCGGGAAGGATGGTGATTGTATTCGATTAATGAGGCAGACTTAATATAATCATGGTCATTAGAGCATCAGTTGTTATTATCCCCTGAAGCCATAAAACAGAAAAAAAAAACATAGGCCATAAGCTTCTTACATCGTAGTGTTGAATTTTTGGATCTGACTCCAAAAGCAAAAGTAACAAAAACAAAAATAAACAAGTGGGACTACATTGAACTAAAAGCTTCTGCACAGCAAAGGAAACATCAACACAATGAAAAGTCAACTCACTGAACAGGAGAAAATATTTGTAAATCATATATCTGATAAGGGCTGATATCCAAAATATATAAAAAACTCAACTCAATAGCAAAAAATCAAACAATCCAATTTTAAAAAAATGGGCAGAGGCTCTAAATAGACATTTTTCTCAAAAAAAGACATACAGCTGGCCATTAGGTGCATGAAAACATGTCAACAATACTAATTATCAGGAAAATGCAAATCAAAGCCACAATGAGATACCACCTCACACCTGTTAGAATGACTGTTATCAAAAGGACATGAACCAACAAGTGCTGAAGAGGATGTGGAGAAATGGAACCCCCATTACACTGTTGGTGCAGTCACTATAAAGACCAATACGGAGGTTCCTCAAAAAACTAAAAATAGATCTACCATGTGATCTAGATCTAGCTATTCCACTTTTGGGTATTTAACCAAAGAAAATGAAAACACTAATTTGGAAAGATGTATGCACCCCTATGTTCATTGCAGTATTACTTCCAATGGTCAAGATATGGAATTAACCTAAGTATTCATGGATAGATGAATGGATAAAGAAGATGTGATATACACACACAATGGTATCCTCTTTGGCTATAAAAAGAAGAAAATGTTGCCATTTGTGACAAAATGGATGGACCTTGAGGATATTGTGCCAAGTGAAATAAGTCAGACAAAGACAAATACTATATGATTTCACTTATATGTGGCATCTGAAAAACAAAACAAATGAACAAAGAAGACACATGAACAAATAAGACAAAACAAAACTCAGAGATACAGAGAACAGATTGGTAGTTATTAGAGGGGAAGGGGGTTGGGAGTGGGCAAAAAGGGTAAAGAAGGATCAAACTGTATGGTGATGGATAGTAACTAGACTTATCGTGGAGACTTATTGTGGTGATCACTTTGTGGTGTGTACAAGCATCAAATTATTATATTGTACACCTGAAATTAATATGCTGTACGCCAATTTTACCTCAATAAAAAAGTCATTATCTTTTCCAGCCAAGATAATTGACTTCATGTTTTTCAGATATGTCCTACACAAGGAATTTTAAGCAGCATGACTATTCCAACTTTAAAAAATAATATGAAGTATTAAAGATATATTTTTGTTCCTACCAACTAGCTTTCAACCAATTTAAGGACTTGAACATTACTCATATTTTATTTTTGGTATTTATACAATAGTTTACTGTATCCTTCTTCCCTTCCCAGAAATAAGTGTTTGTCATTTTCATGTTGTTCTTTATGCATAAATCCCTAAGTGATCTACATTCGGTACTTTTGCTTCTTCTATGTTCCACATTATGGTTGTGAGATGATACATCCATATTTAGATCGATCACACATATTTTGCACTACTTTATTCATTTATAGTATTTATTCTATTTTGTGGAGGTGTACTAATTTAATCTATTCGTTTTCCTCTTGAAGGATATGTAGGCTATTCCCAATTTCCAGCTTCCTCAATTCCTTTTCAAGAGGTGTAATCACTCTGAACAAATAAGATCAATGTGACTAGAGCAAGATTGGAAAGAAAATATTTGCCTGTTTAAGAGATGTTTTAAGCAGTTTAGCATATGCTTTTATATATATATATATTTGAAAAATATAATTGTTGTGTGTCTGGAACCCTAAGATAACATTTTATAGGGAAATATATATAGCGATCTCATTAATTCATTAAAACAGGACTTCTACATAAAACCTGGTTAGCGTGATTTCAAATGTAGAATTTATTTGAAATAAAATTTAATTTATTGTTAGATGCTCTGGATGTATACTTATAACTAGTTCAGAGAACCTTATCCAAAGATTTGCTCTATGCAGTGCACCATCTCTGGACAATCTAATTTATTCTATTGACTTTAGCCAACATATATGGAAGGAAACTCTCAAGTCTACCCCTTCAGCCATGACTTCTCTCTCAGGCACAAATCCCATTGTGGCTTCCTGCATGAAATATTGCCTCTGCTCTACACCTCACATTACCATGAACACTGCCTCCAAGCCCCACTTCCTACAACCAAATCACAATCTCTCCTACAGTCTCTCTGTTTCCTTGGTGATTATGTTCCTCCTTTGCTCCAAACCCTTCAGTAGTTCGGGCTCTGTGGATTCTTTGCCAAAAATCCAAGCCCAGTTGGGCCCAACCTTAACCCATCTTTTTTACTTTATCTCCCTTACATATCTTCATAACCAGCAATCAATTTCCAGGACAGTGTTTGGCACATTGTAGATGCGTAATAAATATTTTTTGAATGAACGAATAAAAAATTCTTCCAAATTAAGCCATTTAATGTTCATTAGATACACTTCATATCTCTTGTTCTTGAAATGTTTTCTCCAATGTATGTATTTAACAAAACTATATATTATTATTAATTATTATTATATATTATCATTAATATATAATAACTATATATTATTATATATTAACAATATATATTATATATATATTTCATGATTTATATTTTCCAATTTTGGCAATTACATCTTTGTGTCCAAGTTACTGAGACTAGTCATGAACTCCTGATCTCTAGCTATTCCCAAAGTAACATTTCTTCCTGCCTGGGTTTGTATTTTATTTTTCCTGAATGAAATGATCTAAACAAACTAAAATATCTCATCTAATTCTTCACCAGTACTTTGCACAAACTACTATTATACAAAGTAAAGTGTAAATATTTAGAGATAGCATTTATTCTCCCAGCCTTTACTCTGTGCACACTGTACCATATATATGTGTGTGTCTATATCATACATACAAATAGAGTATACATATATACATACATATATAGTTCTTGGATACAGAGAGGAAGTAGACAGGAAGCTCTCAATTTGGTAAATAAGTAAGTGACATAAAATGTTAAACATTTATGATCAAGTATGTGCAAGGTATGGCAGGCTTCCAAAGGAGGTAGTGGTCAAGGAAGGGTGATGGAAGGGCTTCACAGTGCAGAGGTAGAAAGTGAGTTTGAGAGGTGAGGAGAATATAAAAGTGTGAGAGAAGGGCATTTTTGGGTAAGGGAGAAGATTTCACAATAGCGCACAGGGAAAAACACTGTGTATTCAGGTAGATGGGATTTGAAGTACAAGGAAATCATAGTAAGAGTTAAGACAACCAGGCTTGGAACACCAAGGGCCTCATATGCCATGCTCAGGAATATGGACCTTTCCTGTAGGCAGCACCATTCACATGGTCAACCTTATGCTTCTAAAAATTAAACTCTGGTAGTAACATGGAGACCTGTTGGCAGAGGGGACCACCTGAGACAAAATAGTAAGTGTGCTACTGCAGTAATCCAGGAGCAGAATTGAGATGTGGCAATAAAATGGCGGCAAGAGAAACATTATGGAGACAGAACCTTGAGCTTTTCAGTGAGAGAATGGCAGGGTCCAGGTTCTGTCTTGGTTGCTAGATTGATGACAGCACCATTTTTCAAGGTTAGGAAGAACAGATTTTGGAATAAAGATAACATTTAGTTTTAAAAGCTTTAGAAGTGGACATATCTAGTAGGAAAATGGATATCTGTTGGTATGTCTCAGGGGAAAGGTTTGAACTGGGTATGTAGATTTGTAAGTCATCATGTTGGTGCCTGGGGGAGCCTGGGGGGTAAATAAATCATCCAGGCTTACCATGTAGCATTAGAAAAAAATAAGTGAAGAGTAGAACCTTGCAGACTCATCCATATTTGAGGGGAAAAGAAGAGTCTGATGGGTAAAACCCAGCCCAGTACTTCTTAGTGGGATTTCCCACTAAGCAATGCAAGTTTCCAGGAATATCCATAGTAGGTAGATAACTAGAAGAGAAAGGTAGAAAGCCAAGGAGTAGGTTTGAGAGCAGAAAGGGCTGATCTTGCTTGTCAAGTGCAGCACAGAGGTGGGGAAGGATGAGAATTAGAATGGGCTGTTTGGGCCTTGCAGTGGAGAGATCACTAGTGACCCTTCCTTGACAGGGCGTTTTCTGAGCAGTGTGGGCAAAGGAACCTGTTACAGTAGGTAGAAGATGGCTGAGCAAGGACAGGTGCAGTGAGCGTTGTCTATACTCATCAGAAGGCTTTGAATAGAAGTACTCTGCCCCTAGGTGAGCAGCTGGCCCAACCATTTAGCCCTTTCCTTTGTTGGTTTCCAATCTATCAGATGAGAAGAGCTGGACTATTTCTAGTTATCTTCCAGCTTCATGATTTCAATGACTTACTGAGTCAATGGATGGATAGTTGGACGATGGATGAGATGCCACTGACTTCAAAAGTTATTAGAGACCTATTAAACATCAAATTTGTAGGGATTAGCTGCATGTTAGGATAATTTCCAAATTATCCATTCATTTCAATCAAAAATCTAGACCAGTGAGCAGACTCTAGCTCAACATTTCCTAAGACCTGTTCCATGAACACTAGCTCAGTAAAATGTGATAGACATCAGATAAAATTTTTAAGAAATGATTTTTGGTCAAATAAATTTGGGAAACAGAGGTGTAAATAAACTCAACTTTCTTGTTTTACTACATAACTTCACAGATTCTTTACTACAGTAATAAGCATTGTGATTTTCCTAACACTTATTTGACCAAAGACCTTTTTTTTTCTTTTATTTTGCCTTGTTTTGTTTAATTCGCCTCATTTCTGAGGACTAGCATTCTGATGAATGTACTTTAGTAGACACTGGTCTAAACAATGAAGAAGGAAACTTGATTGATAAGATGATCTCCAAATGATATATCAGTGAGACTATGACCTGTTCATTGGACATGCTCTTCATTATATCCTTCAAAAGTTTCTTTGTTTCTGCAGTGGCAGCATTATGAATGCACTGCTTTGTTCACTCAGCAAGCCAAGAGTAGTAGTTAATAGGTTAGCACCTCTGTGGCTGAATGATTTCATTGCAAATCGGGATCACAGCCCAATCCTGGATCCAGTAGCTGAATTCTATCACAGCGAGTGGAGTGATTGCTTTTGCAAACAGCATTCATTTACTCTCGTAATATATGTATGCTGTGAAATGTGTCTTTTGGGACCAAGAAACACAAAGCTGAGACTGTTTCCTCAAAGCGACTGTTTGCAGACTGGGAGCTTAATGCAGTCCACAGGTGGGAAAGGCAGAAGGCTCTTCTCTGGCTTCCCACGTCTCTGTACCTCTGTACCTTGGGGCAAGAAGCAGCTGAGGCCACAGCAGGCAGGAGTCCTTGTCACCTTTCCTTTAAGAATTCCTTTCCCCTTAACTCCGCTTGGTTAGTGCTTTTCATACGACGTCACAGTCAATTTGTTTCCCATGAAAGAGCTGTAATAACCTATTCCCCTAAATCTCCCTGATTAGGACTAGCAGCTCTCCTGACCATAGCCCCACACAGCAAACACCCACCAAGCCTGGCCTTTGTGTTCTGGTCTCTCTCCTGGATCCCCTCTTCTCACTGAAATGATACTAATTTTTGTTTGCTCTGTTTGATCACTTTAAAAGTATACAACAGACTTCTACCTTTGTCCTGTGATAAAATCAATCACTAGATTTCATTGTTATAAGTGTAGTTTAGATGAAGTTTTCTTAATTGAATTCTCTTCCTCGTACCCCAAATGAACGGAATTTGCAATGTTTTTAATACCTCTGACACAGTCCTGTTTGTTTCATTTATGGAGGTAAAGGGATCTCTTCCCACTTTCATGTTTCTCTGTTCAGAAGGGTTTGGAGCCATGTATAAACAACGAAGCTTATGGGGGACATGCTCTCTTCCAGACCACTTTTTTAAAAAGCAAATTAGACTGGTCTGAAGATTTTTTCCTAGACTCTTTAAGTAATTAAGTTTTAACTTTTACATATTATTATAGTAACAAATAAATGGAAACATTCTAAATGTACAAAGGTAGTGGAACAGTTACATGCTATCTTTTTTAAATTTTTTTATTTTTTTTTTATTTATTCTTTTGTTAATTCCCATACATTACATCATTAGTTTTAGATGTAGTGTTCCATGATTCATTGTTTGTGCATAACACCCAGTGCTCCATGCAGAACGTGCCCTCCTCAATACCCATCACCAGGCTAACCCATCCTCCCACCCACCTCCCC
>NW_028054333.1:0-399 GCF_054177405.1 Leptonychotes weddellii
CTTGTGTTAATTGGACTCAGCAACTCCGAAAGTGCATGGGAGAAGATCATAATAAAGTAGCTTTTTTTCCCATTTTATGTAATGCTATGTGTTTCAGTTTATTACATTTTATTAAAATTCCCTCCTTTAAAAAAAATGGCCCTAATTATTTTTTAAACACAAAAAGCTTGTTAAAAACCAATTAAAAGGGGCGCCTGGGAGGCTCAGTTGGTTAAGCGACTGCCTTCGGCTCAGGTCATGATCCTGGAGTCCCGGGATCGAGTCCCGCATCGGGCTCCCTGCTCGGCAGGGAGTCTGCTTCTCCCTCTGAACCTCCTCCCTCTCATGCTCTCTGTCTCTCACTCTCTCTCTCTCAAATAAATAAATAAAATCTTTAAAAAAAAAAAGCAATTAAAATTC
>NW_028054334.1:0-399 GCF_054177405.1 Leptonychotes weddellii
CCGGGGCTGCACTAGGGAGGAGACTGTGGCGGGTCATCTGCGAGTCAGGCAGGAGAGGGGGAGACGAATGCATTCTTCACTAACAATCAAGTGTAGTGACGATCGCCTTTTCAGGGCAGCTTAAGAAGGAAAGCGACAAGGCACGATGAAAAAGTGGTAAGAACCTCAGTGTCCTTCCCGGAGAGCTGCAGCCGCCAACCCACATTTTAAAGACCGTAACAGACGCTCAGCCAGGACTCTAACGGCCCCGGGAAGCGGGCGGGCGAGGGGGAGGGGAGGATCGGAGCGACACAAAGAACCCGGGGCGCGAGCCTGGCGGCACCGGAACACAAAGTCCCGCTTTTCGCCGGCGGGCTTTTCAAATGTCACGGTGGCTGCGTACACTCCGTAGGGGGGACA
>NW_028054335.1:0-399 GCF_054177405.1 Leptonychotes weddellii
TTTATAGGCAGAGCAAAGGTGCTTAAGACACTGAAAACATTACAAATAATGCAATATATGTTAAGAAAAAAAAAAGAAGAAGAAGAAGGTAGCGGGAGGGGAAGAATGAAGCGGGGGAAATCGGAGGGGTGGACGAACCATGAGAGACGATGGACTCTGAAAAACAAACTGAGGGTTCTAGAGGGGAGGGGGGTGGGAGCATGGGTTGGCCTGGTGGTGGGTATTGAGGAGGGCACGTTCTGCATGGAGCACTGGGTGTTATGCAAGAACAATGAATCATGGAACACTTCATCTAGAACTAATGATGTAATGTATGGGGATTAACATAAGAATAAAAAAAAAAAAATCAAAAAAAAAAGACACTGAAAACATTACCCTACACAGACCTTCTTTTAGGAA
>NW_028054336.1:0-399 GCF_054177405.1 Leptonychotes weddellii
CTAAAGAAGCTAGAAAAAGAACAACAAATGAAGCCTAAAGCCAGAAGAAGGAAGGAAATACAGATGAGAGCAGGAACAAACGATCTACAAACTAAAAGAAACCATACAACAGATGAATGAAACCAGGAGCTGGTTCTTTGAAAAAATTAATAAAATTGATAAACCTCTAGCCAGACTCATCCAAAAGAAAAGAGAAAGGCCGGGCGCCTGGGTGGCTCAGTTGGTTAAGCGACTGCCTTCGGCTCAGGTCATGATCCTGGAGTCCCGGGATCGAGTCCCACATCGGGCTCCCTGCTCAGCAGGGGGTCTGCTTCTCCCTCTGCCCTCTTCCCTCTCGTGCTCTCTGTCTCTCATTCTCTCTCTCTCAAATAAATAAATAAAATCTTTAAAAAAAAAAAA
>NW_028054337.1:0-399 GCF_054177405.1 Leptonychotes weddellii
TTTAGGAATAAGAAAAGCCACATGGAAAATCTTATGGAATGATATGAGGACAAATAAATATATATAAATACACACACACACACACACACATAAATATAAGGGAACCATTGTAATTCTGGGCGGGGTGGGGGGAGAAAAAAAGGAAAGAAAAATAAGACAAAGTTCCAATCTTTGAAAATAGCCTGAGGAGGTGCAACACAAATTCATGGAATTATTCAAGAGCAAAGGCTTCATAAGGGAATGTGTTACCTCTGTATTCACGTTTTACTATACTTATTGTTGCTAAGCATTTTGCATATCTTATTTCATCTGACCCTCACAGCCACTCCATGATCTAAATGTTCTGGTACCTAATATACAGCTGAGAAAACCGAGGGCCAGAGAGGTTGAATGACTTGC
>NW_028054338.1:0-399 GCF_054177405.1 Leptonychotes weddellii
GGTGGGGAGATATAGTAGTTTAATATTGTAGGTTCCCTGAACCTTGGGGCAGCAGAGATATTTACTAGAGAGCAGGAGAATAAAGACTTGGAAGCTGCATTGAGAAGCAAGAAGTAAGTTCAGCCTCTGTATTCAATTATTTAGGGTTTGGATTATAAAGTGCTTCAAACTGGGGCGCCTGGGTGGCTCAGATGGTTAAACGTCTGCCTTCGGCTCAGGTCATGATCCCAGGGTCCTGGGATCGAGTCCCACATCGGGCTCCTGACTCAGCAAGGAGTCTGCTTCTTCCTCTCCCTCTGCCTCTCCCACTGCTCATGCTCTCTCTCTCTCTCTGTATCTCTGTGTCTCAAATGAATAAATAAAATCTTTAAAAAAAATAAATAAAGTGCTTCAAACTAA
>NW_028054339.1:0-399 GCF_054177405.1 Leptonychotes weddellii
AGCAGAGGGAAAGGGAGAAGCAGGCTCCTCACTGAGCAAGGAGCCCGATGTGGGACTTGATCCCAGGACCCTGGGATCATGACCTGAGCCAAAGGCAGATGCTTAGCGATTGAGCCACCCAGGCATCCCTGGAATCTTTTGATTTAGAAGTCAGAAGTGCTTCAGGTCAATTTTTGTGGGATTGACTTTTTTTCTAAGTAGATAACTCTCAAACTTATATACTTCTTTAATAAATTTATAAACTTATATACTTCTTTCTAAAGCTATTTTAAAAATCAACTATATTGAGTAATTCTTTCATAGAATATATGTATTCTTATTTTTCCCCTTCTCCAGACTTTAAAATAAAAACCTATGGCCTTGGGCGCCTGGGTGGCTCAGTTGGTTAAGCGACTGCCT
>NW_028054340.1:0-399 GCF_054177405.1 Leptonychotes weddellii
TACACCTTTACAAAGGTAATACAAGTCATATAGTGTCTGTTGGCCGAACATAGTGGAATGAAACTAGAAATCAATGTCAGAAAGCTAAATTAAACATTCCATCATATGTGGGGATTAAACACATGTCTAAATAACATGGGAAAACACATAAATCTCAAGAAACATTTTATTTTTCTAAAGTTTACTTATTTATAATCTCAACAACCAACATAGGGATTGAACTCACCACCCCAAGGTCAAGAGCCACATCCTCTTCTGACTGAGCCAGCCAGTTGCCCCTAAACTGTTGAAATACATAAAAATAAAACAAAACTTAGTGAATTTTATGGGATGCAGAGGCACAGTGCTTACTTGGAAATGTGTTGTGTTGAATGCATGTATTAAGGAAGAAAAGTCTAA
>NW_028054341.1:0-399 GCF_054177405.1 Leptonychotes weddellii
TGCAGCATAACTCACCAGGGCCTCTCTTATCCCAGCCACAGATCATGGTGCCCATGGACAGCCCCATGCCTTTATACTGATACACCATGTTGGCAAGCAGCTTGGAGGCAGCTGCTACCGAGATGCGTTCCTTGTTTCGAAGCTCATAGATGCGACATTGCCGAGCCAACAGCCGCTCCCAGAAGCTGCAGTCCGCTGCACCCCCAGCCATGGTGCCCAGCAGGTAGGGATTGATCTCGATCACCTTCTTTACTGTCTGGGAGGCTATATAGGCACCCGCTGTGGCCCGAGAGTCCGCTGCAACGATGACTCCATGTTGAAACTGTTAAGATCAGAGGAAAACACAAAGCAGGCCACATCAGACCACAGAAACATCTCCTTGACATTTCTTTTTGCATC
>NW_028054342.1:0-399 GCF_054177405.1 Leptonychotes weddellii
ATAAAATTTAAAAATATATATATTTTTCCAACTTAGAAATCCTCTCCACAAAGGTGGATAGTAGAGAAAGAAAACAGTTTTTATTATGGAATAAGCATTAAACCAAAATGTGGTGTGCATCACAAGCAATCTGCTAAGAGATTGCAAAGACAAAAGAAAGCCCACCGTTTTATGTGGTCAAGCAGATAGCACTCATTACATATGTGTTTTCAAGTAAGAGGACTTGAGAGCATCATTTCCCACACATAGTTCATCCGAACTTTACCTGGTAATTGGGATGATCATCTGTGTTAGCTAATTGGATTTATCCAGAGGGAGGAAAATTCATTTGTTTATAACAGGAAATACTTTTGTAACTTAGAGTAGGGCACCAATCAAAGTCAGGCTCTTACCCTTCCA
>NW_028054343.1:0-8793 GCF_054177405.1 Leptonychotes weddellii
GAGGTGAACCATGAGAGACTATGGACTCTGAGAAACAAACTGAGGGTTTTAGAGGGGAGGGGGGTGGGGGGATGGGTGAGCCTGGTGATGGGTATTAAGGAGGGCATGTACTGCATGGAGCACTGGGTGTTATATGAAAACAGTGAATCGTGGATCACTACATCAAAAATTAATGATGTATTGTATCGTGACTAACATAACATTATAAAATAAAATTTTAAAAAAAGGCAAATCATATGCATGATCATATGGAAAATTTCAATACAAATATGGAAATCCTAAGAAATGATCAAGTGGAATGGAGAATAAAAAAACACAATAAGAAAAAAACACAATAAATGAAAAACTCCTTTGTCAGACTCATTATTAGACTTAATGAAGCCAAGAAAAGAATCAGTGAACTTGAAGATAGGTCAGGAGAAATCATCAAAAAGTGAACACAAAGAGGAAGAAAAAAGAGTATGCGAGGGGGCAACAGAAGTATTCAGAACTGTGGGACTTTATCAAATGCTCTGAAATATGTGTAACTGGAATCACAGAAGTAGAACAGAAAGATAGTAAGGGGTAGAAGAAATATATGAAGGGGAAATGGCTGAGAATTTTCCAAAATAAAAAACAAAACAAAAACAAAAACCCAAACCATGTATCTAAGAAGCTCAGAGAAAACCAAGCAAAATAAATACCAAAATCAACCACACCAAGACACATCAAACTGCTGGGGGGAAAAAAGAGAAAATCTTTAAGGCATTCATTAAACACAAAACAAGTACTAACAAATTTTAAAGAAATGAATATTTTCCCTGGCTGTGAGTACTACCTCCTGTTCTTTCTTTTGGGGTGAATTTCTCCGTTACCTGATAAAGAGTTAGTATCCAAAATCTATAGTCGTACCAAACTCAATACCCAAAAAAACAAATAATCCAGTTAAGAAATGGGCATAAGACATGAATAGACATTTTCCAAAGAAGACATCCAGATGGCTAACAGATATGTGAAAAAATGGTCAACATCACTCATCATCAGGGAAATGCAAATCAAAACCACAATAAGATACCACCTCACACCTGTTAGAATGGCTAAAAGGAATAACAATAACAGGTATTGGTGAGGATGGGAAATCCTCTTGCACTGTTGGTGGGAATGCAAACTGGAGCAGTCACTCTGGAAAACAGGATGGAGAGTCCTCAAGAAGTTGAAAATGGAGCTACCCTACATCCCTGCAATTGCACTAGGTATTTACCCCAAAGATACAAATGTAGTGATCTGAAGGGGCACCTACACCCCAGTGTTTATAGCAGCATTGTCCACAATAGCCAAACTATGGAGAGAGTCCAAATGTCCATCAACTGATGAATGGATAAAGAAGCTGTGGTATATGGAATATTGTAATATATGTAATAAAGTGATGAATCACTGAATTCTACTCCAGAAACCAATATTGTACTGTACGTTAACAAAATTTCAATTAAAAAATAAAAAATAAAAGAACTGAATAATACAAAGTTCTCTGACCAAAAAAGAATTGAACTAGAAAGAAATTACAGAATGATATATGAAAAATACTCAAATATTTGAATAATCCAGGGGCCAAAGGGGAAATTACTAGAGAAAGTAGAAAATAGTTGGACTTGAGTGAAAAATCAAAACACAACATATCAAACTATGTGGTTGTAGCTAAAAGAAGGTCTTAAATGTAACTTAAGATGTAAAGACATATTAGAAAATAAGAAATGTCTCAAATAAGCAAAGCTATCACAGTAAAAAATTAGAAAAGACATGAAACAAACTCAGAGAAAGCAGACAGATGGATAATATAAAGAGCAGAGATCAACAAATTAGAAAGGGGAGAAAACCAATGAAACTAAAAGCTTATTCTTTGACAGACTCAATAAAGTTGATATATCTCTAGTCAGATTAACTAAAAAAAAAGATGCAAATTACAAAAATTAGAAATGAAATAGGAATGACACTGCAGGCTATGCAGACAATAGAATAAAATTTCCTCAATTTTTTATCTATAAAAATATACAATTAACATTAAACTTACCATTATAAATTGCAATCATAAATTCAATTGTGAAAAATTAAACCCTTTTCCTCTAAGATCAAGAACACAACAAAGAAGTTTGTTCTCACCATTTTTATGCAACGTTAGGCCTCTATCCAGGGCAATAAGGCAATATGAGCATTAAAAACTTAAAAATTGGAAAAATATAAGTAAAATTCTTGTTATTCCTCGATTTCTCATGCAAAAAACTTTATGGAGTCTAAACACTAGTACTCAGCTAGTTTAGCAAGGCAGCATCATACAAAGTCAACATAAAATTTCTATTTAGTTCTATGGACTAGCAAGAATCAGTTGGAAAATAAAACTGAAATTACTACCATTTTTAATAGCACATAAATTTCAAATATTTAAGAGTCTATTTTGTTGACTATTTTCTTTGCTTGTAAAAGCTTTTTATCTTGATGAAGTCCCAATAGTTCATTTTTGCTTTTGTTTCCCTTGCCTCTGGAGACATGTCTAGCAGGAAGTTGCTGTGGCTGAGGTCAAAGAGGTTGCTGCCTGTGGTACAGCCACTCTGGAAAACAGTATGGAGGTTCCTCAAAAGTTAAAAATAGAACTACCCTATGATCCAGAAATTACACTACTAGGTATTTATCCAAAATAAATACAGTGATGCACCCCAATGTTTATAGCAGCAATGTCCACAATAGCCAAACTATGGAAAGAGCCCAGATGTCTGTCAGCAAATGAAGGGATAAAGAAGATGTGGTATATATATATATAAAATGGAATATTAGCCATCAGAAAGGATGAAACCTTGCCATTTATAATGATGTGGATGCAACAACGTAGATGGAACTAGAGGGTATTATGCTGAGCAAAATAAATCAATCAGAGAGAGACAATTATCACATGGTTCACTCATATGAGGAATATAAGAAACATTGCAGAGGATCATAGGGGAAGAGAGGGAAAACTGAATGGGAAGTCATCAGAGAGAGAGACAAACCATGAAAGTCAACTCTAGGAAACAAACTGAGGATTGCTGGAGGGGAGGTGGGTGGGAGATGGGGTAACTGGGTGGTGGGCATTAAGGAGGGCACTTGATAGAATGAGAACTGGGTGTTATATGCAACTGATGAATCACTGAATTCTACCCTTAAACTAATGAAGCAAAAAAAAAGAGTCTAATGGAGATGTGTAATACAAGTACATTAGAAATTACAAACATCACTAAAAGAAATTAAAGAGTACTAAAATACATATGGAAAACTTCCATGGGCTGAAAATCTCACTATTATTAGGATATTGTTCTCCTCAAATTTGCCTATGTTTGATGCAATCCTTACCAAATTTCAGGATGAATTTTCAAAAAATAATTATCTGATGATGCAAAATATCTAATACATCCAAAACAATCTTGAAAAAGAAATTAAATATGGAGGATTCAACCTACCAGATTTCAAAGCTTCATCTAAATTTATGGAAATTAAGACAGTGTAGTACTGGTGAAAGGATAAATAATAGACCAATGGAACATAATAGGTAGTCCAGAAATAGACTCACACATATATAGCCAAGTGATTTTATACCAAGAGGCCAAATCAATTCAATAAAGGAGAAGGTATGTCTATTTAAAAAAATAGTGCTAGGAAATTTATGTTTATATGGGGAGAAAATACACCAGAATAGATATCTCAGTCTATATACAAAATTAATTTGAGATGGATCATAGACCTGAATGGCAAACCCAGAAGTACAAATCTCCCAAAAGAAAATATTTCTGAATATTTTTTTAAAGATTTGTTTATTTTAGACAGAGTGGGCATGTGGGGGGAGGGACAGAGAGAGAGGGAGAGAGTTCTGAGCAGACTCCTCACTGAGCATGGAGACTGACTCAGAGCTCGATCTCATGACCCTGAGATCAGGGCCTGAGCCAAAACCCAAGAGTCAGGTGCTTAACTGTCTGTGCCACCCAGGTGCCCCCAGAATATTTTGTAATTTTAGGGTAGGCAAAGAGACCTCAGAGAGGAACACACACACATATCAATCATAAAAGACAAAGAAGTATTAACTGGACTTCATAAAAATTAAAAGTAGTTTTATTCAAGACACCATTCAGAAAATTAATAGGCAAGTGAGAAGTACAAAAAATCTCTCAGCACTCCGCACTAAGACACTTCACCAACACTAGCATGGCTTTTGGCAGTGTAAAGCCACTTCCCTGGGTGACTCCCCCCCCCCCCCCCCGCAACAGTTCCTGTCTGTAAAGAACCCAAGGCTTGTCAAAAGAATATACTGTTTGTTCTAGCCAAGGCCCCTGACCCATCTCTTTTTTCTTAAAGAATTTGCTACAAAATGTTTACAATTGTGAATCCTTCCTCTGTCTCTTTCAGATGCATATGTATCTTCTACAACTCAGGCTGTCTTTCTCAAGGACTTGAAAGCCATCCCTTACAATGTAATCATCATGAAGGATAGGGACTGTGTCCCAGTCTCTATGGCAAGATAGAATCCCTAACTTCCATAATTGCCAGCCAGCAGACACAGCTGGCCTAATCACATTTACACTGACCAACTCTTTGTAATTTTTCACTTGAGTCCCTGCTTGCTCCTCCTCCCTACTGAATAAAACCTGTTTTAACCAGTTTAATGTCTGGCTTTGTTTATTTTTGACAGAGTCAGAGACTGGGAGAAATATTTGTATACATCTATATGACAAAATGTTTCATATCCTGATATATAAAAAATTACTGCAAAACAACAATAGCTTCTTGAAAAACAATAAATATGTGTATGTGGTATGTGTGTATCTATGTATGTATATATACATATAGTCAAAAAACATGTGATGAGGTGTTTAATATAAACTCACTAGGGAAGTGCAAAATCAAATCCTAATGAGATAAAATTTCACATTCAATGTGTTGGCTAAAATATAAAAAGTTTGACTACATCATATTTTGACAAGGATGTGCATTCCCAGTGGGAGTGTAAAATGGTACAACCACTTTGGAAAATAGTGTGGCAGTTTCTTATAAAGTTAAATGTACATTTACCCTATGACCCACCAATTGAATTCCTAGGTATTTACTGAAAAGACATGAAAACAGAGGTCCACAAACTGACTTGTACAAGACCATTCATTTATAGCAACCTTGTTTGTAACAGCCCCAAACTGGAGGCCAACCCAAATGCTCATCAATGGGAGCATGGTAAAAAACTGAAGTATATTTGTGTAATGGAATACTCCTTAGCCATAGAAAACAATGAAACAAATAAATGCAACAACACATGCAACAACATGACTTTGAGTGAAAGAATCCAGACACAAAAAGTACATACTGCATGATCCAGTTTATGTAAACTACAAGAAAAGTCAAAACTAATCTTTGGTGCAATAAGTTACTAAGTGCTTGCTTCTGTAAGGCTGATGTAGAAATTGGCTTAGCAGAGGCATGAGAAACTTCCTGGGGTGATGGAAATATTGGATATCTTCATTGTGATGGTAGTTACAGGGTTTCAAAAGCTTGTCAAGGCATTGAACTGAACACTTATTTGTGCATCTTATTGATTGCAAATTATACCCTAATTGAAATCAAGCTTAAACAGGCAATTAGGAAGCAATGCAAAAAGTGAGTGACTAGGTGTAATGACTTTCTTTCTTTCATACTGGATTCTTTGCGAATGTCCTAGGAGTGGAAATACAGAACACAGTAAAAATAAAGCCTTAATAACCTGATTTATTTTAGAAAATATCTTCATTGCTCAAAAGTTCTAAATATAGCTTAAAAATTGATTCATTTGTCTTTTTTTATTATTAACATAGAATTGTTATGAGTTAACAGCGGAGACTTGAATAAGTCCTAAAGATTCGCAGTTGTCAAAATGTGAGACTAAAATATACTTGCTTAATGAATGTTAAGTCAATGTATCAATCTAATTAGGTAATAGTATTAGCTAACATACTGAGTACTTATGATGAGCTGAGTGCTGTGCTAAGTGATTAATATGTCAACTAATTCCTTCTTTTCAAGTAGCCCTTATCTCCCTACTCATGAAAAAATTATAATATGGAGAGGTTAGGTAACTTGCCAAAGGCCATAAATCCAATAGAGCATGGATCCAGAATTTAACACCAGTTACTTTGGTACCACCTCTACCACTGCATGGCACAGAAATAGAAGGCATCAAATATCACATAATGCCAATGTAAATCAGTGTTATTTATTACATGCCTAGTAACATTTTATTTTCATGTCAATTCATTTTAACACATGTACTGAGCAGCAGATACTCTGTGTCAGATAAAGTGGTAGAATTTGGGGCAATTAAAGATGTTGCCTCGGGCGCCTGGGTGGCTCAGTTGGTTGAGCCACTGCCTTCGGCTCAGGTCATGATCCTGGAGTCCCTGGATCGAGTCCCGCATCGGGCTCCCTGCTCCTTGGGAGCCTGCTTCTCCCTCTGCCTCTCTCTCTCTGTCTCTGTCTCTCATGAATAAATAAATAAAATCTTTAAAAAAAAAAAAAAAGATGTTGCCTCCTCCAGGAATTTTTGTCTGAATCAAGAGAATATTTGCCATAGTGCAGTATTTGCAAAGCATCATGGGAACACAAATGATCGAAGTTGCGTCTGACTCAGCCTAGAAGTTGATATTTGCTCTGGGCCATAATGAGTAAGTTCACCGGGCTGGAGAGATTTAAAAAAAATGGTGCTCTGGGTAGAAAGAACAGCATGTGCACAGATGAAAACACAGGGAAAAGGGGTGTTGGGGAACACTTGTATTTATTTGAAAGAGAACACAAGTTAATATAGTAAGATAAGAGGCTGGAAAGATAACTGGGGGCTAGATCATGGAGAGTCTTGATTACTTAATATATTTGGAGATTTTATCTTGCATTCACAAATGTTTAAAGATTTTTTTTTTTTTTAGAGAGAGAGAGAGATCCTGCGTGTGTGTGTGTGTGTGTGTGTGCAAGCACATGGTGGGGGGAGGGCAGAGGGAGAGAGAGAATCTTAAGCAGGCTCCATGCCCAGCGCGAGGCCCATGCGGGGCTCCATTTCATGACTCTGAGATCCTGACCTGAGCTGAAAACAGGAGTCAGACTCTTAACCAACTGAGCCATCTGGGCACTCCCAGATTTTTTTTTCTTAAATTTTTTTTTCCAAGGGAAAACTTATGCAGGACTCAAAATATAAAATAAATCACAGAAACAACTCTGGTTGAAGTGGAGACAAGGGTACATGTAGTGTCATTTTATTAGATACTTGAATATCCCCCCCACCCAACCCCATCAATTTTAATTGGCCTAGAATAAAATATTTCATTTTCTGTGCCTAGGGAACTAACGCCTTAAGAGCCAGAATGAATGTCATCTCCTCTGTATAATTATAGGTCTTTCAAGAAGAATATTTAAAAAACAGTACTGTAGGCAATGGAGACTTATTGAAGAGTTTTTTTTAATACCTTTTTTCATTATTATATTATGTTAATTACCATACATTACATCATTAGTTTTTGATGTAGTGTTCCATGATTCACTGTTTGCGTATAACACCCAGTGCTCCATTCAATACATGCCCTCTTTAATACCCATCACCAGGCTAACCCATCCCCTCACACCCTCCCCTCTAGAACCCTCAGTTTGTTTCTCAGAGTCCATACTCTCTCATGGTTCATCTCCCCCTCCAATTCCCCGCCCCCGTCATTTTTCCCTTCCTACTATGTTCTTCTTTTTTTTAACATATAATGTATTATTTGTTTCAGAGGTACAGGTCTGTCATTCAACAGTCTTACACAATTCACAGCACTCACCATAGCACATACCCTCCCCAGTGTCTATCACCCAGCCACGCCATCCCTCCCATACCCGCCACTCCAGCAACCCTCAGTTTATTTCCTGAGATTAAGAATTCCTCATATCAGTGAGATCATATGATACATGTCTTTCTCTGATTCACTTATTTCGCTCAGCATAACACTCTCCAGTTCTATCCACGTTGTCGTAAATGGCAAGATTTCATTCCTCTTGATGGCTGCATAATATTCCATTGTATATATATACTACAACTTCTTTATCCATTCATCTGTCGATGGACATCTTGGCTCTTTCCATAGTTTGGCTATTGTGGACATTGCTGCTATAAACATCGGGGTGCACATACCTCTTCAGGTCACTACATTTATATCTTTGGGGTAAATACCCAGTAGTGCAGTTGCTGGGTCATACAGTAGCTCTATTTTCAACTTTTTGAGGAACCTCCATACTGTTTGCCAGAGTGGCTGCACTAGCTTGCATTCCCACCAACAGTGTAGGAGGGTTCCCCTTTCTCCACATCCCCGCCAACATCTGTCATTTCCTGACTTGTTAATTTTAGCCATTCTGACTAGTGTGAGGTGGTATCTCATTGGGAGGTTTTGATTTGGATTTCCCTGATGCCGAGTGATGTTGAGTACTTTTTCATGTGTCTGTTGGCCATTTGGAGGTCTTCTTTGGAAAAAGTCTGTTCATGTCTTCTACCCATTTCTTGATTGGATCATTTGTTCTTTGGGTGTTGAGTTTGATAAGTTCTTTATAGATTTTGGATACTAGCCCTTTATCTGATATGTCATTTGCAAATATCTTCTCCCATTCTGTCGGTTGTCTTTTGGTTTTGTTGACTTTTTCTTTTGCTGTGCAAAAGCTTTTTATCTTGATGAAGTCCCAATAGTTCATTTTTGCCCTTGCTTCCCTTGCCTTTGGCGATGTTCCTAGGAAGAAGTTGCTGCGGCTGAGGTCGAAGAG
>NW_028054344.1:0-399 GCF_054177405.1 Leptonychotes weddellii
AGCCTGACTCGGGACTCGATCCCAGGACCCTGAGATCATGACCTGAGCTGAAGGCAGATGCTTAACTGACTGAGCCATCCATGCGCCCCTTAATTAATTCTTAATAGAGCCAAATAATCTTCCTCTGAAATATGACACGAGGACAACAGGCAATGTGAGTTCTCTCACCACCTATCCTCACTTCAGAGGGGGACCCCTGACTTCAGAGGCCAGCAACTTGGCAATGTGCCATTACTGCTGCTACTCTATGCTGCTCCTCTGACATTTGAATTAGCAGAGTGGACCCAGTATTTCTTAATGAGCCAGAGCCAAAGGTCAGGGGTCAATACAGCCAATGTGGAGTGAGATATCCTTAAGGCCAGAGGAACCAAGGATGATGGACACACTGTCTACCATAAC
>NW_028054345.1:0-399 GCF_054177405.1 Leptonychotes weddellii
GCCTCGGACTGGAATTTATTATTTTTTTTTACATTTTTTAAATTTTATTATGTTATGTTAATCACCATACATTACATCATTAGTTTTTGATGTAGTGTTCCATGATTCATTGTTTGCGTATAACACCCAGTGCTCCATTCACTATGTGCCCTCTTTAATACCCATCACCAGGCTAACCCATCCCCCCACCCCCTCTCCCCTCTAGAACCCTCAGTTTGTTTCTCAGAGTCCATAGTCTCTCATGGTTTGTCTCCCCCTCCAATTTCCCACCTTCATTTTTCCCTTCCTGCTATCTTCTTCTTCTTCTTCTTTTTTTTTTTTAACATATAATGTATTATTTGTTTCAGAGGTACAGGTCTCTGATTCAACACTCTTACACAATTCACAGTGCTCACCATA
>NW_028054346.1:0-399 GCF_054177405.1 Leptonychotes weddellii
AAAAATCTTAAAAAAAACCCTCATTTGATGTTTTATATAGGATTTCTCATGTGGCATTAACATGGGATAGGATACCGCTTCCTTCAAATATAAAGGAATTTTAGCTTCTGTCTTCTGAATGATGGTGACACATTCACTCGACCAGAATTTCTGGATATTAACAAGTAGCAAGGCCCAAGCCACCAGGTTAAACTGTTGACTTAGATCGACCTATATCTTCATAGTTTCATGAACTCAACACTTCCATTTATAATTACCTGTCCAGGGAGATTATTAGAACTATTAGTATTTTGTTAGAATTTAGTAGTGATGAAGTTGGCATGGAAAGTTATCAGCTTTATGGAAATTCTTTTTCTATAAATTAAAATATACCTAATTTTATATCAAGCAAATGTTAAG
>NW_028054347.1:0-399 GCF_054177405.1 Leptonychotes weddellii
TTTTTCTTTTTCAACATTTCCTTGGCGATTTGGGGTCTTTTCTGATTCCATACAAATTTTAGGATTGTTTGTTCCAGCACTTTGAAAAATGTCATTGGAATTTTGATCGGGATGGCATTGAAGGTATAGATTGCTCTGGGTAGCATAGACATTTTAACAATGTTTATTCTTCCGATCCATGAGCATGGAATGTTTTTCCCTCTTTTTGTGTCTTCTTCAATTTCTTTCATGAGTGTTCTGTAGTTCCTAGAGTATAGATCCTTTACCTCTTTGGTTAGGTTTATTCCGAGGTATCTTATGGTTTTTGGTGCTATTGTAAATGGAATCATTTCTCTAATTTCTCTTTCTACAGTTGCATTGTTATTGTATAAGAAAGCAACTGATTTCTGTGCATTAATT
>NW_028054348.1:0-399 GCF_054177405.1 Leptonychotes weddellii
CCCAGTGCGGACAAGACGGCTTGTGAGACCCACGAGGAAACAGCAGAGGACTCCAACACCGAACGCGGGGGCAGGCAGCGGGTCTGCAAAGCATCACGAGGAGCATCGGGGGGTGGGGGCGGCTGTATGGAAGGGCCACGTCCTGGAGGCCAAGGAGGGCAGGGCCTTCAAAGAAGAGGGGGCTGCACAGTGTGAACTGAGAGTAGGAACTGGGAAGGGAGGAGAGTCCCTGGTGAGCCCAGCAAGAGCGGTTCTGATGGAGCACAAGGTGCTGCCCAGGAACATTTCCTGAGACCCTGGCTGTGAAACGGGGACACTTGCACATTGGTGGCCGAATGGTACCCAGTTTGGTTTCGATTAATTTAAGGATACACAGACATGAAGATGTATGAACACCAG
>NW_028054349.1:0-399 GCF_054177405.1 Leptonychotes weddellii
CTGGGGTAACAATCACGTGAATGAGGGTGACAGCTGCAATCTGTTCAATTTTAGGTTTTGTATTCTGAAATTATCTCTTAAATGTTTTCTTTAGAATTTTAAGATATTGTACCATATGATTCTGCAACTTGCTTTTTTCACTAAAAATCATATTTTTTGAGGTCTAATCATTTTGAGATAGAGAAATCTAGTTCATTTCCATAATAATAGTATACTATTACTTAGCAAATTTTATTTATACCCTCCCCCTATTGATGATATTTAGGTTTTTTCAATATTTTACTATTAAAAACAATGCTGCACAGGGGCGGAGCAAGATGGTTGAGGGGTAGGAGACCTGGATTTCGTCTCCTCTCAGGAATTCAGCTGGATAGGGATCAAACCATTCTGAACACCTAC
>NW_028054350.1:0-399 GCF_054177405.1 Leptonychotes weddellii
CTGGGTGGCTCAGTCGTTAAGCGTCTGCCTTCGGCTCAGGTCATGATCCCGGGGTCCTGGGATCGAGTCCCACATCGGGCTCCCTGCTCGGCGGGAAGCCTGCTTCTCCCTCTCCCACTCCCCCTGCTTGTGTTCCTGCTCTCGCTGTCTTTCTCTCTGTCAAATAAATAAATAAAATCTTTAAAAAAAAAAAAAAAAAAAGAAGCAAGACAGATCATGTGCTCTAACAGAGATTTATTCTTCTACTCCAGCCTCTTGCCTACTCTGTGCTCTAGGTCAGCCTGATGAGGATGTTGCCTCTCTGGGTACCACTGTTTCCATAGGATCCTTTTCTTTTTCTGATGGGCCCTAAACTACCTACCAGCCACTGCTTACGCTTCTGCTCTGCGCCATGTCATT
>NW_028054351.1:0-399 GCF_054177405.1 Leptonychotes weddellii
TGCTCTCTCTCATTCTTTCTCTCTCAAATAAATAAATAAAATCTTTAAAAAAAAAAAAAAAGAAAGAAATGCAAATTCTCCGGCCCCGCCTCAGATGGACTGAATCATACATCCTGGGCTCCGGGTTTAACCAGCAATCTGTGTTTCAACTAGCCCTGCAGGGGATTCTGATGTGCACAAAAACTTGAAAACCACTCACCTAAGGGAGTGTTTGCTCGGTCTGACCCGCAAATAGGGTTTCAGCCAAGACTCCATCTGATCAGCCACCAGGGCTGGCTTTGGCACATATTTTGGCAGAGCTGACTCCCTGGCATGAGGCTCAGGAGTGATGCAACAGCCCCGTTTCTTCAACCGGTGGCTCACAAACTTAACTGTACCAGTTACATCACCTGGGGAGGT
>NW_028054352.1:0-399 GCF_054177405.1 Leptonychotes weddellii
CTATAAACTGCAGCATCCTGGGTTGTGCGTCCCTCCGCAGCGCTCCCTGTCCTGCCTCCAGGTCGGGGCACGTCTCTGTCCTTTGTGCTTCTAAAACCGCCAGCCGCTCCCAATTCGCGCGTGACTCCGCCGTTTGGGGTTTCCACCCCCGGGGGTTGCAGTTCACCGGCAGGACCCCGGCCCACCGGGTTTCCGCCTCCGAGGCTGCAGTTCGCGTGCGCACGACCGTCGCTCCGGTTTCTGTCCGTGGGAGCTGCAGTTCGCGTACGCGTGACCCCGCTGGTCTGGTCCTCCACCCCGGGGGCTGCCCTAAAGTCCTTTCCCGATGCTACCGGTCTGCGAGTCTGTGCTTCCTCCGCAGCGCGTGAGGCTGTCACTCACTGGCGGTGTAGGATCCCC
>NW_028054353.1:0-399 GCF_054177405.1 Leptonychotes weddellii
CCCCGCACGTGCGACTCTTGCCCTCACCCGACGCTTCGAGGCCGTCGTAGGGTTATTCACTGGCCTCATGTCCGCACCGCCGTGGCTCAGGGACGAGGGAGGCCCGCGGGGAGGGAGAGAGACGGGGGCGCGGCACTCGGCGGAGCCGTGGTCACACACGCACTGGGTCAGTCGGCCGTCTTATGTGGGTGCAGCCTGCAGGGCCCCCGCACAGTGACGCTGGCGCATCAGCGATCGCTTGGCACACGTCACCATAAACGTCGAATAATGGAAAAGTTTTAGATACTGTGAGAATCACCGGACTGTCAGAGAGACGGGAAGTGAGCACCTGCTGTCGGGGCACCGGGCCAACGCGGGGTTGCCCCAAACCTCCCGTTTGTAAAAACCCAGCGGCGAAGC
>NW_028054354.1:0-8793 GCF_054177405.1 Leptonychotes weddellii
ACACAAGCAGGATAAGTGGGAGAGAGAGAAGCAGGCTTCCCGCTGAGCAGGGAACCCGATGCGGGGCTCGATCCCAGGACCCTGGGATCATGACCTGAGCCGAAGGCAGACACTTAACGACTGAGCCACCCAGGCGCCCCGGGCTATAATATTTTTTAAATGGGTCCCCTTAAAATGTGGACTGTAGGGACGCCTGGGTGGCTCAGTAGGTTAAGCCTCTGCCTTCGGCTCAGGTCATGATTCCAGGGTCCTGGGATCGAGTCCCACATCGGACTCCTTGCTCAGCAAGGAGCCTGCTTCTCCCTCTGCCTGCTTCTGTCTGTCTTTCTCTCTGATAAATAAATAAAATCTTTAAAAAAATAAAAATAAAATAAAATGTGGACTGTAAAAGATAAAAACCAGGAAAATAGGGGCACCTGGGTGGCTCAGTCTGTTAAGTGTCTGCCTTTGGCTCAGTTCATGATCTTGGGGTCCTGGGATCCAGCCCTGCATCAAGCTCCCTGCTCAGGGGGCAGTCTGCTTCTCCCTCTCCCTCTGCCTCTCCCCCTCTTGTGCTCTCTCGCTCTCTCTCTAATAGATAAATAAAATCTTTTAAAAAAGACACACAGGAAAATATAGTATGAATAGCAATTGACAGAAAACCAACAACCAGAAGGATTTTATCAATATGACAGAGCACCAACTCCTAATCCATCTGTCTAAAAATCCCTTGGATAGGGGTGCCTGGGTGGCTCAGTCGTTAAGCGTCTGCCTTCGGCTCAGGTCATGACCCCAGGGTCCTGGGATGGAGACCCGCGTCGGGCTCTCTGCTCTGTGGGAAGCCTGCTTCTCTCTCTCCCACTCCCCCTGCTTGTGTTCCCTCTCTTGCTGTCTCTCTCTGTCAAAAAATAAATATTTTTTATTTTTTTTAAAGATTTTATTTATTTATTTGAGAGAGAGAGAATGAGAGACAGAGAGCATGAGAGGGAGGAGGGTCAGAGGGAGAAGCAGACTCCCCGCCGAGCAGGGAGCCCAATGCGGGACTCGATCCTGGGACTCCAGGATCATGACCTGAGCCGAAGGCAGTCGCTTAACCAACTGAGCCACCCAGGCGCCCCAAAAAATAAATATTTTTTAAAAAATAAAAATAAAAAAATAAAAATCCCTTGGATTGATAGGAATATATATATATATTTTTAGAAAAGCACATCCAAAATGACAATGGAAAATGAGAAGGGCAAAATGGACGGTCCAGAGTTGTAGAACTAGCATCTCAGATGATAACAAACAGAAAGAAATAAACCCATCAAAGTAAAGAAAATGTGGTGAAAATGGGAGGTTATCCTCAAAGGACAGATTTCAACAATTTTTTGGAAAGCAGGCAGGAATTAGTTGAATAAAATAGGTGGGAAAAATCTAGCCTGGAACATTTGATAAGGGAACTACTGAGGAGGTGGGAGTCAGTTTGCCAGATATAAGACCAGAGAGTAGGCTCAGAATCAGCAGGCATGTGATGGAAGGCAATAGAACTGCATGGGACCAAACACATGGGAATTAACTGAAGACCCCAATACAGAATGACTGCAACAGTTGGAGCTCCTCTCCTCTACCAGATAGCTGAGCTGGCAGCTGGGGCAGGCCTGCAAGAAAAATACCTGACAGTTCCCTAAAGAAATGGAATGAAATGTCTATAGAGAGCTAGTTTCCAGCATGGATGTTGGCAATTCCTGAACAATTTTCTCCTCGTTCTAGCATTTGCAGAATGTGAACTCTGTTCTTTAGTTCCCTGCCCTACACAGAAGAGTCATAGCAGGAAAACAGACCTATTTGCCCTAAAGCAGATTAAATCCACAATAGCTATCCAGCCTTTCTTTATTAAATATAAAAAACCACTAAGGATTATCAGAAATTTGAAGAAGGTCTTCGACATTAAAAATAATCAAGTATAACCTATAGGAAAAAATGAACTTGGAGGAATTCCAGAAAATGCAGGGAACATATGGAAAGAAAATTTTAATTTAATTAGCATATTCAGAGAACTAAAAGAAAATACTGTATCCACAAAACAAGAATAGAATATTATGTAAAAGGAGTGGAGAAGAAGAAAGAATTATTGGAAATTAAATGTGATTATTGAAGTTCAAATTCCAATAGAAATATTGAAAGGCAAAACTGAAGAAGTCTGCTAGGAAATAGAACAAAACAATACGGACAAAAAATAAGCGGAAATATAAGGACTGGGAAAAACAATCTAGGAAGTCCAGCAAGCAATTAACAAGAGTTCTTGAAAAATAAAAGTGAGAAAAAAGAACAGGAATCAGAATAAGTAGCATCAGACTTCATAACAACACTGGATGATAAAAGATAATAGGGCAACAATTTTAAAAAGATAATAGGGTGGGGCACATTGGTAGCTCAGTCGGTTAAGCGTCTGGCTTCTTCTTGGGTCATGATCCCAGAGTGCTGTGATCTAGCCCTGTGACCTGCTCCCTGCTCAGCGGGGGCTCTGCTTCTCCCTGTCCCTCTGCCTCTCCTCCCTGCTTGTGGTCTCTCTTTCTCTCAAATAAATAAATAAAATCTTTTTAAAAAAAAGATAATAGGGCAATGCTTTCAGAATTCTAAGAGAAAATGATTTTCAATTCAGTTTCTACACCAGCCAAAATATCCATCAAGTATGACAATGGAATTAAAATATTTTTAGATATGCAAGAGCTAAGAAAATTTACCTCTCAAATATACTTTCTTAGGAAATTACTTGAGGATGTTCTCCAGCAAATCAAGGGTGAACGCCAAGAAAAAGGAAAACGTGGGATCCACAAAACAGTGGATCTAATCCAGGAGCGCAGTGATAGGAAATACCAGGGATGCCAACTGGGCAGAAGGCCTGATTGGCAATCAGTGTAGATTGAAGTAGGAGAATGGCAGGCTCTGGGAGAGAGGACTCCAAGAATTCAAAAAAGAAAGGGCATGTGTTTGTGAACTCAACATATGAGATGGTGCGATTGGGAGTTTGAAGAAAATTGAATGCGATGATGGTTAATTAGTACAAGAAAATAAGGAAAAGCAACTAGAAACAGGAAAAAAAGAACTGATGAGGAATTTATGATCAAAATAAGAAAGAAAGTAAAATATATTATAATTTTACCAACTGATTGTGCACAAGAAGAGAGAATCCACCGGACCTTGATGCCGAAACAACTCTCTTTCCCAATGGCCTAGGGTTCATCAAATTCAAATTATATGAAGGAAATGTAATCCTAGCATGTATCTTCTTGATCTGGCATCAAAAAATATTTATATAAATATAACCCACATTTGTGTCTTTGGTTTTCAACTTGTAGAAAATTTGTTTATATACACAGAACATGGAGGGATAGGTTTTTGTTGCAGGATGGGACAGCCCTCTTCTCCTTATATATAGTGAAGTGTTAACTCAGCAGGCCCGGGTGTTCCTGAGGGTGGTCTGAGGGACCCCTGCCACGCCATATTTGATATTCATACTGTTATCTTTAGTTGTTTGTAAGTATAAATATTACACTCGAACTTCTTCTATTAACTTTATTTTTTTTAATTTCATTTATTTATTTGAGAGGGAGAGAGAGAAAGCACAAGCAGGGGGAGAGGCCGAGGGAGAGGGAGAAGCAGACCCCACCCCCACCCCTACCCCCGAGCAAGGAGCCCGATGCGGGGCTTGATCCCAGGACCCCGAGATCATGACCTGAGCTGAAGGCTGACGCTTAACCGACTGAGCCACGCAGGCGCCCTAACTTTCAATAGTAATGTATCTTGGACCACTTGATAGCAGCTTCACTTGACTTTTGAACTGTGGGAGTCAACATTTACATCTCATCCTGATAAAGAGGAAAAGATAATCTCTAAGAAGTGAGAGAGTGGAGGAAAGGGGAACAGAAACATTGGAGATTGAAGGGTCCCAATAGGCGATATCCATTTTTTCCCTACCTGAATGTCATGGAACTTAAGAATATGATTCTAGGGTTCATCAGAGTAAATACACAAGATGGGCCAAGAAACTGTTGACTCAAGAGAAGACTGCCTTGCCAGATATCCAAACACATTCTGAAATGAATATAACACAACTTTGGTGCTGAAAGAGGCAAATGATCAATGGAACTGAGTATAGCCCTGAAGAGACCCAGACACAGTCAGGACAGATCCCACTTTCACCCTGTTTGTATAGCCCTTTTCGGATTTTGGCTCCCCCTCTTTTTTTTTTTTTTAGAAAGGGAGTGGGAAGGGCAGAGGGAGAGGGAGAGACAGAAAATCTCAAGTAGGCTCCACGCCCAACGTAGAGACCGACGCAGGACTTGATCTCAGGATCCTGAGATCATGACCTGAGCTGAAATCAAGAGTGGGATGCTTAACCTACTGAGCCACCCAGATGCCCCACGGCTCCCCCTCTTCTTGCGTGATTCAGGAAGAAATCCTGCTGTGGGAAACAGTGGTGGCCAGTGACCTAGTTCTAGCGAGTGTTAAGTTCAGGGATGTCCTCCAGGGGCTTCTGTTAAGCCACAGGCCTTCTGCTTCTCCTGGACTGGATTGTGTCTGGAGGTGACATCTGAAACAGTGGCAGTAGCTCAATCAGGCATCAGGGATCTCTTCATGAGAACTTTCTCTGTGGTTAAGGGTTCCCCCACCATAATTACTTTTTCTGTTGCCTATATCACAAGTTGTTTGTGACCGTGGGAGACTTATGGCCACTTCTGTTATTTCCCAGTTTGGGCTTTTCATTTTGTTTTCTTTTGGTTCTTTTTTCCCCTTGCTTAGGTTGGCTACTGTTTTATCTTTTGGTCTTGTTTTCGGGTTCTCAAAGAACCAGTTTTGAGATTGATTTATTAGTTCTCTGGTTTCTCTGTGTTCCAACTCAGTACTTTCTGTTCTCATTATTCCTATTTTCTAGATATTCTGCAGTTCTTTTCTCAGACTTTTTTAACCAAAGGTTTTTTTAAAGGGAGATTAAATTCTAAAGGTAGGTTTTTGTTTTGTTTTCCATTTTAGTCGTCAACATTCTATTCCAAGAATGTGTTCTGTATTCTTTTCTATTTTTTGAAATTTCTTCAGGACTCTTTCTGGCTTAAAATTTGGTCAGTGGTGCCTCTCTCACTTTCCTCTGCCATGATGCCACCGTGGGCTGTTCCTTGTTGTGGTCTCAAACTTGCTATTTTATTCATTAAGGTCCTCCCAGGAAAACAGGAACTACATCAACCGAGGGCATTGAATGCCAGGAAAGGGGCACCTAGGACTACGGGGAGGTTGCTGTGGAGACAGCTCGGAGACCCGTCCAGGTAGGAAGTCGCTGCCACCCCTAAGACTGGAGCTCCCACTGAGAGGCCCTCCTTGATTCCAGGTCTTCTCCCTGTGCCTCTCCAGCCTTAGGAAACCCACTGAACAATATCTACTGATAAGAGCACTTTTTGTTGAGAGATAAAGAAATCAGCCCACTTGAACTTTCTCCCACCTCTTCTCTCTCTCCATCCTTGGTTTCATTCTCTGAGTTTTATCTCTGTATCCTCGTGGCTCTGTTTCTCACAGTTCCTGGTCTTTGTGGATTTCATGTTCACTGTTAGTCTTCAGAGTGCTGCCACTCCAAGTGTCTGGGTTGGCTAGCGTTTGGCAGCAAGCATTTTGGCATGGGTTTCAGGTGATCACTCATTTACAAAATGGGATGATTCCACCTGAACCCATTACTGACTATACCCCTTGGCCTACCTATACCCCACGGGCCTGCCACTCGAAGCCACGGCTCATTGGTTTATCCCTTAGATGTGCCAGTTAATTTGAACAGCCTGTGCACTGGCTGAACTCTTCACAGACATGTCTGCTTTCAGCTGCCTCCTTTCTATACCAACGGAAAAAGTAATCTTGGTGTGTGACAAAGGAGAATTCAAAGAATATTAAATGGCACCCAAGAAGTATCTGTTCATGTCAATAGGGAGAGCACTTTGCAATAAAGAAGTCACTGTAATGAATCTTCCCGAACAGAGCAGTATTTCATTCGGGCAGAGGAAGCACAATTTGCTGGAAATACGTGATGAAATGGGCAGAAATATAACAGTCTTATTCTTGGGGAAAACAAAGAGAACGACACAAGTTGGTGTTTTGTATTTTTTAATGGGATGATCAGTCAGGTGCAACCACAAGAGAAGACGGAAGAGAGGCTAAGAAAAACAGAGTTTATTACACTCATAGGTCTTAGAGACAGGACACATGCCATGTGGGGCCACATGGGGACACCCCAGGGTGGTCAGGAGGCAGATAACAGGAGTGAGGGGAAGGTTTAGGCCAGAAACTTTACTGCAGTTTCCATGAGAAAGGCAAGGCAGGACAGGGGGATCAGTATAGGGTTGACTAGTTTAAATAATCTTAGTGGGCTTTAGGCTATGGGGTGTCTCTAGTTGCCTGACACCTAACTCTGGGATGATTAAGGCAGAGGAATATTGCCTCCTACGCTGTAGGAGGTCTTGAACTGGCTTGATTAGTTTGCGTATCAAAGACATGATCCTGGGCCCTGGGAAGGGCAGTCTCTCCCCAGCCAGAAAGCTGTGGGTTTTTTAAAAGATTTTATTTATTTATTAGAAAAAGAGAGAGAGCACGAGCAGGGGGAGCTGCAGGCTGAGGGAGAAGCAGGCTCACCAGTGAGCAAGGAGCCCGACGCGGGGCTCGATCCCAGGACCCCGGGATCATGACCTGAGCCGAAGGCAGCCGCTTAACTCACTGAGCCACCCAGGTGTCCCGAAAGTTTTTTTTTAGGATATCAAAACATCAAAATACACAGGAAATGTACAAACTATAATCTGTGACATTGGTTTTCTAACTACGTATCAAACTATGTACCACACCTTAAACAGCAGCAGTGCTGTCCTGCTCTGTGCCTTGGTTCTGCTTCCCTTCTGGGCACCTATTTCTCCCCAGTGTTAGCTTTTGTCTCCCCCACTGTAAAGGTGAACGCCATGAGGACAGGGCTGCACCTTGTTCTCTGCTCTATCCGGTGCCTGAAAAGTGCCTGGGCTACAGACAGAGAAATTCCCAAAACACACCTGCACCTCTATCGTCATTGTTATCAGTGTCAAGAAGGAAATGGCATCTTTGTCAGATTTCATCACTAGCTCCAGTCTGGAATGATGCACAGTGGGAGGGTTGCAAGTTTAGGCAGGGTGACAGGGAAAGCTCGCTTTGTATAAATGCACGAGAAAGCTGATGTATATAAAATCTGAGTATTGGGGGCTCCTGGGTGGCACAGTCGGTTAAGTGTCTGACTCTTGGTTTTGGCTCAGGTCACGATCTCAGGGTCGTGGGATTGAGCCTCACATCAGGCTCCGCACTCAGCTCAGAGTCTGCTTGAGATTCTTCCTCTCCCTCTGCCCCTCCCACTCCTGTTTACTCCCTCAAATAAATAAATCTTAAAAAAAAAAAACAAAAAACCCTGAATGATGGCTAAGGAGAGGGCAACCTCATCACTTGAAGAGTCAAGTTCCCCACGGGGAAAGAGAAGCTGAACAGAGCTTCTGGGCCGGGGTCTCCCTCAGCTTCCCTGGGAGTTCCCTTCCGGGGAAGGCAGTGGGCAAGGTCATGAGAGACTCCTGGGAAACAGGGCTCCCCAGGTGGGCATCTGGCAAGGCTGTGATGGAGACCAAGGACTGCATGTGTCTGTCTTTTATGTCACACTTTTCTGATCCAGACTGGCTGCCCCCAAACCTGGAACCTGGAGTCAGGCCAGACCCTCCTCCCTAGACTCCTTTCCCTCTCTCCTCCCTCTGTTGAAACTTGTGTCCCTGTGGCCCTTGTCCTTTTTTGTTGTGTTTACCCACAGTTTTTTGAGGGAGGGGCATATTCTCCAGCAGTTCCCTAAGAAAGAGCGTGCAGGAGAGAAATTTTTGAGAACTTGCCTGTCTGACAAAGTCTGTATTCTGCCTTTAGATATGAGTGATAATTTGGCTACTTATGGAATTCCACGTTGGTAATGATCTTCCTCCAGCATCTAGAAGCACGTACCTTGGAGAGGGTCTGTTTTCACCCATGTGCTGGGCGTTCGGTGGGCCTTTTCAATTTGGCAGGTCCTGTCCTTCAGTTCTGGAACTGGGACCAGAAGCTCGGTCTCAGCCCAATTCTCTGGAGAAGATATTTCTAACACCCGCCTGAAGGCTTGGATCTGGGTGCGGAGGAAGGGATGTCCGTTCTGAGCACGTAGGCGGGAAACATTCACAAGCTCTCCCCATTCCAGGTAGCATTTTAGTGCCCTCGCAAATGTCCTTCAGAGAATGAACGGGAAGCACGAGAGGGAATGCTACTCAAGGGCAAGCTCAGAGTCATCCCACGGAGTGAAAGAAGCTAGGCAGAAAAAGAGTCTACACTGCATGATTCCATTTATATAAAACCCTAGGAAAGGCAAATGAACATGTAGTGATAGAAAGTGTTGCCTGAGGATTGGGCCATAGGGACTGGTGGGAGGGAGGATTTACAGAGGGGCATGAAGATTCATGGCTATGTTCATGATCTTGATTGTGGTGGTTTTACAGGATTATACATGTGTCAAAATGTGCCAAATTGTATACTTTATATTCTATTATTTTTTTATGCGGGGCTTGAACTCACAACCCTGAGATCAAGACCTGAGCTGAGATCAAGAGTCAGACACTTAACTGACTGAGACACCCAGGCGCCCCCCAGATTGTATACCTTAAACATTACACTTGGATGTATGTAAGTTATACCTGAATAGGGGCGCCTGGGTGGCTCAGTCGTTAAGCGTCTGCCTTCAGCTCAGGTCATGATCCCAGGGTCCTGGGATCGAGCCCC
>NW_028054355.1:0-399 GCF_054177405.1 Leptonychotes weddellii
AGAGATAGAGCCAGGAAATCCCAGAAAGTAAGCTGCCATTTATTTGAACACTACACAAAAACAGAAAAGAGAACTCTGTAAGGTTAGGAAAGCTCTTCTGGCTACACCTCCTTTTAAAAGTTCAGGGAGGGGTGCCTGGGTGGCTCAGTCGTTAAGCGTCTGCCTTCGGCTCAGGTCATGATCCCAGGGTCCTGGGATCAAACCCCGCATCGGGCTCCCTGCTCAGCTGGGAGTCTGCTTCTCCCTCTCCCACTCCCCCTGCTTGTGTTCCCTCTTTCGCTGTGTCTCTCTCTGTCAAATAAATAAATAAAAATTAAAAAAAAAAAAGTTCAGGGAAATAGTTTCCCATAAAAATGAGCAACAGAAAGAACAAGGCAAGGATGCCTGTTTTCAATACTT
>NW_028054356.1:0-399 GCF_054177405.1 Leptonychotes weddellii
TTAATTACTTAGGAAGATCCAGTTACAGTAAATTTGTAAATGAAATTTTAAATGTTTGACACTAAGTTTGTGAAATGGGATAAAACATTATTTAGAGTCACCTTGAAAGTCACTGTTAAAAATTGCTAAATGTATAAATATAATGCTTTGTAAGCTGAATCTAAAAACTTTTTTCCATTTTACTGAGAAATCACTGGCAAACGACACTGTGAGTGTGTGGTGTGCAGCAGGATGTTCTGGTTTACCTCTGTTGTGAAATGATCGCCATGACAGGTCCAGCTAACACCCATCATCTCAGACACAGGTTTAAATGAGATGTGATGAGCTCCTAGGAGCCCCCTTCACAGCGTTCCCGTGTGCCCTACGGCAGCGACGGGCCCCGGGTTGCTCGTTGCACCC
>NW_028054357.1:0-399 GCF_054177405.1 Leptonychotes weddellii
AAGTTATCACTTTCTGCCATTTTAATTACAATGTGTCTTGGTGTGGACCTCCTTGGATTGATTTTGTTAGGGGAATTATGTGTCTCCTGGATCTGAATTTCTATTCAGGAAGTTGTCAGCTATTATTTCTTCAAAAAAAGTTTCTATCCCCTTTTCCCTCTTCTTCTTCTGGGATCCCTATAATGTGAATGTTATGATGCTTGATGGAGTCACTAGTTCCCTAAGTCTATTCTCATTTTGCATAATTTTTTCTCTCTCCTGCTCAGCTTGATTACTTTTCATTACTCTGTCTTCCACGTCACTGATTGGTTCTTTTGCTTCCTCTAGCTGGCTATTTATTCCATCAAGTGTATTTTTACTTTCAGTTATTGTGTTCTTCATCTCTGATTGGTTCTTTTT
>NW_028054358.1:0-399 GCF_054177405.1 Leptonychotes weddellii
AATAGATATTTCTCTAAAGAAGATGTACTAATGGCCAGTAAGCACATGAAAAGTTGCTCAACATCACTCATCATTAGGGGAGTGCAAATCAAAGCTACAATGACATATCACCTCACACCCCCTAGGATGTCCACTACCATAAAAATAGAAAATGAGTGTTGGCGAGGATGTGGAAAAACTGGAATGCTCGTGCCCTCAAATGTCCATCAGTAGATGAATAAGCAAAATGTGATCTATCCACACGATGGAATGTTATTCAGCCTTAAAAAGGAAGAAACTTCTGACATTTGCTACAACATAGATGAATCTTGAGGACATTATACTGAATGAAATAAACCAATCACAAAGGACAAGTACTGTATGATTCCACTTACATAATAGGTACTTAGAGTCATCAAA
>NW_028054359.1:0-399 GCF_054177405.1 Leptonychotes weddellii
CCTGAGATACTACTGAGCTGTAGCGAGGCAGAGTGCCAAGAAGGTGAGCACTTGCCGACTTGCCCTGAAAGCAGCGAGAGCTCCAGGGCTCGTCCATCATCGGGCCCCTACACTGGAGCCAAACCTGAAGCCTCGGGTTGAGGCTCCCAGACAAGCAAAGAGGCCTTTTTCACAGAAACGCTGGGCCGTGCCAGTCCGCCGTCTGTGCGGGCCCCGGGGCTGGCAGCCTGGCGGGAGGGAACTACAGTCCCGTGGGACCCCGGAACACAAGCGCCCCTGGCCGCCAGAGCCAGGACATCACGGGGACCCCCTGGGCCGCAGCCGCAAAGCCCCGGGCACCAGATGCGCGTAAAAGCTCCCCTTCAGGGCCTGCCGGCGCTCAGGAGCGCGGCGCAGGGA
>NW_028054360.1:0-399 GCF_054177405.1 Leptonychotes weddellii
CTTCTCCCGAGGGTCCTCAGCATGGGGGTCCTGGGGGGGGTGACAACCCGTGAGGACGGGTACACGGCGAGATGGCTTCAGGGCCTGAGAGGAGAATCCTAACCAAACTGGCCAAGCCCATGAGCTCTCAGGCCAGAGTTCCCTCGCCTGCCAATATGCGGACACAGTGACTTGGGCTCTGTTTTTAAATATCTTGCGTCAAGATCTTCGTGTTGGGACGAAAAGCTGTGCTCTGGGTTCCCCAGGACTTTCTCATTCAGAGTGAATTTGCCGTAGCTCCCGTCTCTCTGAATTGAAATGCACCTCTCACTTCCCGCTCAGCTTGTGAGATGAACCAGACCTCACTCAGCTCCCACGCACGCCCCCCTCAGCTCTGCCACATCCCAGGGCCGTGACCAG
>NW_028054361.1:0-399 GCF_054177405.1 Leptonychotes weddellii
TTCACAGGAGGATCATTTCTGACTTTTAGCAAGTTCTATCCAGGGCTAATCCTCTTAGATCTTTCTGGTGATCTCAGTCACCTGGGGAGTTTTTTAAAACAATCTAGGGGTGCCAAGGGGGCTCAGTTGGTTAAGCATCCGATGCTTGGTTTCGGCTCAGGTCGTGATCTCAGAGTTGTCAGATCAGCCCCAAGTCAGGCGGAATCTGCTTCAGATTCCCCTCGCTCCCCCTCTGCCTGTCCCTTTTCTGTCTTCCTTGCACACTGGTCAGCACACGTGTGCTCCGTCTCTCTCTCTCTCAGATAAATAAATAAAATCTTTAAAATAAAACCAATCTATAACCTGGTCTAGGGTTACATCTAGGGAAATTAGTGACTATGCTCAGGTCAGGGTCTTTTC
>NW_028054362.1:0-399 GCF_054177405.1 Leptonychotes weddellii
AGCCTACTATCCAACAGCTGTGCTACAGTGCTGCTCTCCTTCTACCCACATGGACGCGCTGAGTAGTTGTGTCACCCCCACTGCCTCTTCCTATGCACACTGCAACTACTTCCAGAATCCTCCAATGCAATCCTCCTATCCAGTTGAATTTCTGCCTTCTAATTGGCCTTGCAGTGCTACTGATGAAAATAAAAAGACACAAGTAAACCTAGAGGCTGTTTTTCAGATAGTAGATGAGTTGCATTCCTCCCCTAAATTGGAGATGGTGAAGGTGGAGCCTGTTGAGAATCAGTGCCCAACATCTCAGTCTAACAGAGGCCAACATATCCTAGCTAATTCAAACAACAGCAATCCATCTTCCACAAGTCAGGCTAGCCAGCTGGAGCCACTTACTCCTGT
>NW_028054363.1:0-399 GCF_054177405.1 Leptonychotes weddellii
GGTTTAACACAATGACCATTCACTCCTCATTCCTATGAGGCGCAGCAAGGGAGGCGGCTCTGCCCCTCAGATTTGGGGATCTGATTTGACAGAAGTTGACACAGGACCTTGTCTCCTTCATCAGGTAGCTGCTTCTCCATTTACAGGTTAGAAAATTGAAACTGAAGCTGAGAGTATTAACTAGCGCCCCCCAAGGTGCCCAGCTGGTAAGTAGAAGCACTGGAATATGGAATATAAGGCTTTCCCCCCACTGTATACAATGTTTCTTTATTTCTTTTTATTTTTCTGAGAGAGCATGAGCAGGGGGGAGGGAGAGGCTGAGGGAGAAGCAGACTCCCCGCTGAGCAGCGAGCTGGATGCTGGACTCAATCCCAGGACCCTGAGATCATGACCTGAGCC
>NW_028054364.1:0-399 GCF_054177405.1 Leptonychotes weddellii
AAGCCCTACAAATGAATAAATCTGTCCCCATTCATATTATGGCACTGAGCACATTGATTTATAATAATTTCTTTATAAGCCTACCATCTACACTCTATGGCGAGCTCATCAAATTTAGTGAACACATTTTATTTAACTTTGCACTCCAAATAGCTATCATGATGGGACCTAGAAGCATTAAAGTATCCTTTTTGAATTTCTTTCTTTTTTTTTTTTTTTAAGATTTTATTTATTTGCGAGAGAGAGAATGAGAGACAGAGAGCATGAGAGGGAGGAGGGTCAGAGGGAGAAGCAGACTCCCTGCTGAGCAGGGAGCCTGATGTGGGACTCGATCCCGGGACTCCAGGATCATGACCTGAGCCGAAGGCAGTCGCTTAACCAACTGAGCCACCCAGGCGC
>NW_028054365.1:0-8792 GCF_054177405.1 Leptonychotes weddellii
AGAGAGAGAAAGAGAGAGACAGAGAGCAAGCACAAGCAGGGGGAGCGGCAGGCAGAGGGAGAAGCTGGCTCCCCGCGTGGCAAGGAGCCCGATGTGGGATTTGATCCCAGGACCCTGGGATCATGACCTGAGCTGAAGGCAGCTGCTTAACGGACTGAGCCACCCAGGCGTCCCCATTTTGGAGTTTTTTGTTACCACAGCATAACCTATGACATCCTGACCAATACGAATGCTGACCAGTTTAGGGAGGAAAGGCATTGTTGCTTTCTTAATTTGTGTATCATTTAAAAATCATCAGCATGCACAACATGTACTTAATGCCACTGAACTATAATCTTAAAAATTATTAAAATGGTCAATTTCATGCTATCTATATTTTTACCATGATGATAATTATTAAAAAAAAAAAGAAGAGTATCATCAGCAGGCAATTGGATATTTACCAGGGCCCTAGGGGTAATTCCATGTAAATGGCTGTGATGGCCCAAAAAAGGTCTTTCCTGCATTCATTCGGCAAATCTTATTGAGTGCCTACTATGTGCTCACCACCATGCTAGGCACTGGTCAGACTATACTTCTGACCTTGAAAAGCTTTCTTCCTGCAATAGAGCCCTCATCACAGCTCTCCGCCATCCTAGCCCGCCCACTCCCCCACCCCTGCCGGCCCCACTTAGGTTCTTGTTTTATCAGTAGACCCATCTGTAGCCCATATCAAGCAGTTATAGCTGAAAGCCACCGTAGCCACTTAAGGAACCCTTGCTCTTCCTAATCTTTTTGCCTTTCCCTCACTGGCGTGGCGTGTAAGAGGACAAGGTCTCGGGTCCAGCAAGCCAGACTCAATTCCCTGCTCTACCACATAATAGTTTGGTGACCCGGGCAAGTGACTTAATTTCTCTGTGCCTCAACTCTTCGTCGGTCAAGTGGAGATCCAAAGGGTGCCTGCCTCGAGGATCATTGCAAAGAATACATGAGATATTGCATTTAAGCATTTAGCCCAACGCCTGGTACAGATTAAGTGCTGAATAAATATTAGTGATTGATGAGTCGTTCTAAGCTCCTGGTTTACCCTGTGATGCTGGCATGTCCAACCCACTAATGGAAGTTACAGTCAAGGATTCTGCACCCTGGACTTCTCTAGCTCTCTACCCACTGATACTTCTATACTTACAGTTTGGCTCACACATCTTCCCTCTCTCTGCAGGGGACTGTTGCTGGTCCACAGCCACTTGGGAGCACCCTCGAGTTAAGCGCGACCCGTTCTCCCTCCTGACGGGTGGCTCAGTTCCCAGCCAGCAAGCTCAGTGAGAACCCTTCACTGTCAAATCTAGCCAGAGCTGGGGAACTGGGTGTGTCCTCCCAGACACTTGGCGGGAAGCTGGCTTTCAACAGTTAAGAAGCAGTAAACCCCGGGGTGCCTGGCTGGCTCAGTTGGAAAAGCCTGCAACTCTTGATCTCAGAATTGTGAGTTCAAACCCCACGTTGGGCATGGAGCCTACTTTAAAAAAAAAAAAAAGAAGCCATAAAACTGAGACCACTTCCAACAGCAACGTATCCCAACCTCTGGAGGCAATTCCCAGCCGTATCAGCAGCGTTTGTAAATGTGGCTGCAATTAATATTTCAAACTTCTTCCTCACTCTCCTCAAATTTCTGGAGGGCCTCCCTGCACACCCACCCTTTGTGGATATGAGTCACCTTCCCCTGGAACCAGAAAACAAAGGCAGCAAATACAGGGTGGTTACATACAATAATACTGCTGGGCTAACCAAGAGAGAGATTGGAGCATACATTTGCAGAGTAGAATGACTGGATATTTCTGCCTGTCTTTTACATTTTTTTAGGATTTCCATTTTCCTTGTTAAAGTGCAACAAGAACATGGAGTCACTTAGAGGAAATCTGAATGTAAAGTCCTTCTAGGTGATAATTTTCTTCCCGTCGTTCATAGTTAACCAAATGCAAGTTAAATGATTTTTTAAAAGCAACTCTCCCTTATTGAGAAATTCCAAAGCATATAATTTGAGTTTTTTTCTTCTATTTCCCTTATTTTGTTAAAAATTAACAGACTTGATTTTTTTTTTTTAGAGCAGTTTTAGATTTATAGAAAAATTGAGTGGAAAGTACAGAGAGTTCCCATATATCCCCTCTCCCAAGTATACACTTTTCCCTATTATTAACATCTTGCATTGGTGTGGTATATTTGTTACAATTAATGAATCAATATTGATACCTTATTATTAACGAAGACCCACAGTTTACCTTAAGCCTCATTCCCTCTGTTATATAGTTCTATACGGTTTTGGTGTTTTTTTTAAGATTTGACTTATTTATTTGAGAGAGAAAGAGAGAGCATGAGCGGGGCGGGGAGGGGCAGAGGGAGAGGGAGAAGCAGCGGGCTCTCCTCAGCGGGGAGCCCGAGGACATTGAGGCTTGATCCCAGGGCTGAGATCATGACCTGAGCTGAAGGCAGACGCTTAACCAGCTGAGCCACCCAGGCATCCTTATAGTTCAATAGGTTTTGACAAATGTATAATGTCATTCACAGTATCAAAATAGTTTCACTGCTCTACAATCCCCTGTGTTCCACTTATTCATTCCTCCCTTCCATCCCTCCTCTCTGGCCCCTGGCAACCACTATACAGTTTGCCTTTTCCAGAATGTCATATAGTTAAAATCATATCGTGTGTATGTCGCCTTTTCAGACTGGCTTCTTTCACTTAGAAATACACATTTAAGTTTCGTCTATGTCTTTTCCTGGCTTGGTGGCTCATTTCTCCCTCCCCCTCCCCCACCTCCCCCTACCCAAGCTTTATTAAGAAATAATTGACACATAACATTGTGTAATTTTAAGGTATAAAACATACTGACTGCATACATTTATAAATTGCAAAATGATTACACCATAGTATTAACTACCACCCTCATCCCATTACATAATTACCACTTCTTTTTTGTAGTGAGAATATTTAAGATCTACTCTCTTAGCAACATTTGAGTATGTGTGTTGCGGGATCATTGAGCGTGATGGTCAAGAAAGAATTCTTGAGACATTTTATGGTGCAACTTAGTAAGTTTAAGTAGCACGGGGACAGGACCCATGGGCAGAAAGAGCTGTACTTTTTGCTGTATGAGGTTGGTGACCAGATGCTTAGTGCCCTAGGGGAAAGGGATGTGCAGGGAGTATGAGATCATAAATGTCTTCAAATTTCTACACGTAAAACTACTTTCTCAAGGTTTCTCTGGTGCTTATTATTTAGTTTGATATTAACTATAGGTGAGATGTACAGGCAGTCATGAGACCCTTTAAGAATGCAGCAACCAGCACGTATTTGATCCTTATCAAAACTATGCAGGCTTTAGGCCAGCCTTCTGGGCTAAAGGTGAACATTTTTCTGCCTCTATCCCTCATCATTTCTCCCCTGACCAATTTTCAGTCCTTAAATCTTTAAGGTTGTTGAAGGACAGAGGGCTCATCTCCTGCAACTTCTTCAAGCTGATGGGGTTGGAGAGATATTCCTACCTCTGGACCAAAATTGGTCACTATCTGTCCTTACAAGTAACTATAATGGGAGGCCATTGCTGTAGAGTCAAGAGTAGACATCAGGGTGAATTTGTTTGTAGTAGTAAGGGCCATCTGTTGGCTGGGCAAAGGAGCCAGGAACTGTTTGCATGTATCTTAACAAGAGGAGAGAACAAAGCAAAAGAGACAACACATTAGGATTATTACAATGATGAAAATAAGAAGAGTAGTAAGACCCTTTAGTGTAGACCATAGTCCACCTCCTGACCAGGAATGTGACCAATCATTAAGTGACAATGTGAGGCCTTTAAGAGCACCCATTTGATTTTTCATATCAGTAAGTAACCCTGTTATATTTTTGTCATCATCTGGAATGTAGACACAGTATTCTGCTCTAATAATGGTACATATTCCTCCTTGCACTGCTGTGAAGACATCTAATACCCTTCTATTTTGTAACTGCTTTACTCAGTTGGGTCATTTTAGTATTTAATAATATAATGCTATCTTGAGAGCCATTTAAGGCCTTAATTGTGTATTTATCAAGGGCCTCCATGTGCCATATACCATCTTATAGACCTACTGATGGAAGAAAAATAGATGTCAGATGGTCATACCCATGGAATGCAGACCTTGTCCATCATTGTTTTAGCTATGGAAGATTAGCTGGACTTACGATAGTCTAATTGCCACAGCCATGCATCCAGGAATAATCTACAGTACATCTTCCACTCCAGCCTGGTGGCAGCCATGGCCATAAATTTGACCCACATAACCATTGTGTTCCATGAGGTGCTAGCCATCTGATGTCTGGTGACCTTGTCCAGTCAGTAGCAAACCAATTGGTTGCCTTTAAAATAAGGGTATGGTCCTAGGCTTCTGGAGGGAGCCATCCCATTTGGCAAGTTATTATTGGGCCATGAATCAAGGGTATGGTTTTTCTGTTCCAAGCATAAAAGGATCTTTTGGCTTAGGTGTCCTACTGTGGGAATAAACCACATATATCCATCCTATATTTGATATAATCCTTCCTGAGCCTATCTGTGGATTGGCATATTCAGTTAAAATTCTGGTAGTTTGAGAACAAGAGAAAGGTCTCTTATGGCCTGGACAGTCCCATGTACCATTTACCATGTAACACAGGCCAGCAAGAAACATCTTTTTACTGATAGAAATATCCTTATATGGGGGCACCTGGGTGGCTCAGTCGTTAAGCGTCTGCCTTCGGCTCGGGTCATGATCCCAGGGTCCTGGGATCGAGCCCCGCATCGGGCTCCCTGCTCAGCGGGAAGCCTGCTTCTCCCTCTCCCACTCCCCCTGCTTGTGTTCCTGCTCTCACTCTGTCTCTCTCTGTCAAATAAATAAATAAAATCTTTAAAAAAAAAAAAAGAAAGAAAGAAATATCCTTATATGTGCTGGTATTAGGATGATGTATCCTATTAGTGACGTATTGATGTAAATAATGCCAATCTGTACCTTGTCACGGAGAAACCCACCAAGGGAGGCCTGAAGTGCTTGATATGGGCAGTAAGCTGCAAATCCAGCACGAAGATTGGTTTTGGAGCTCAGAGTAATGCTGTGCCCATTGTAGAAAAGAGTTACCATTTAGGTATGGTTTGTAGATAGCAAGCAGAAGAAAAAAGACCTTCATTTTTTCTTATCTTGTTGTTTGAAGAAGAGTTTGAGATCTTCCATTGGTTCACAGGATATGAGGGCACATTGTCCAGTTTGTTGTCAGCCTGTATTGAAGGGGGTTATAAGTTTAATTCTGGAAATATGAGCCCATGTCGAGTGGTCTTCTAGTTTTACCTCAGTGGGAGTGCTTAATATGACCCTCTAAGGTCCTTTCCATTTAGGAATTAGTTCTCCAGAGTTGTTTGCCTTCCAATCTTTTAAATAGACTAGTTGTCCAGGGCTTACTTGCAAAGAAATTTGAGTTTCCTTAGGTCTGGTTTTGGCAGTACCTTATTATTATATTTGTTGAGAGTTTTATGGATTAATCCAGCTTCTAATGAAAAATTTAAGAGGTTATTATAATCTGGGTCCAAGGATAAGTCAATGGTAAGGAAAGGTCTACCATATATTAATTCAAAAGGGCTTAACCCCAATCTTTCCCATAGGGTGTTTTTTGTTTTTTGGGTTTTTTGTCTTATTTATCAGAGAGAGAGACCAAGTCGGGGGAGGAGCAGAGGGACAAGCAGACTCCCCACTGAGCATGGAGCCTGACACAAGGCTCTATTCCAGGACTCTTAAGATTCTGACCTGAGGTAAAGTCAGATACTTAACTGACTGAGCCACCCAGGCACCCTTCCCATGGGGTGGTTCTTATTCTTAAGAGACCTATTGGTAAAAGAGTTATCCAGTTTTCCTGTCTTTCCAGGCTCATCTTAGTAAGATCTCTCTCTCTTTTTTTAAGGTTTTATTTATTTATTTATTTTAGAGAGAGAGCAAGCAGGGGGAGGGGCAAAGGGAGAGGGAGAGAGAAAATCTCTGTGCTGAGTGTGGAGCCCAGCATGGGCTCAATCCCACGACCCCAAGATCACAATCTGAGCCGAAATCAAGAGTTGGATGCCTATCTGACTGAGCTACCCAGGTGCCCTGTAAGGTATCTTTTTAAATTATGGTTAATCTTTTCAACTTTGCCTGATGATTAAGGATGCCAGATTGAACGCAAAAAATATTTAATTTTAAGGGCTTGGGCTACCTGTTGAGTTACTTGGGCTGTAAAGGCTCAACCATTGTCACTTTGAAGAGATCAAGGGAGCTCAAACCAAGGATAATTTCCCCTATAAAGTCTTTGTTACATCAGTAGCTTTTTCTGTCTTATATGGGAGGGCTTCCACCCATCCAGTAAAGGTATCTATATAGACTAATAAATACTTATATCCCTTACAAGGTGGCATTTGTGTGAAATCAATTTGCCAGTCTTCTCTAGGATATGTTCCATGTCTTTGTTCAAGTATTAAAAGAGGTGCTGGTCAGGGCACCTGGTTGGCTCAGTCGATAGAGCATGCAACTCTTGATCTTGGGACTGTAAGTTTGAGCCACATGTTGGATGTGGAGGTTACTTAAAAATAAAAATGTTAGGGGCACGTGGGTGGCTCAGTCGGTTAAGCATCTGCCTTTGCTCAGGTCATGATCCTGGGGTCCTGGGATGGAGCTCCACGTCCCAAGCCCCACTCAGTGGGGAGCCTGCTTCTCCCTCTGCCCCTCCTGCCGCTGTGCTCTCTCTCTCACTCTCTCTCTAATAAATAATAAAATCTTTAAAAAAAGAAACTTATAGGGGCACCTGGGTGGCTCAGTTGTTAGGCGTCTGCCTTTGGCTTGGGTCCTGGTCCCAGGGTCCTGGGATAGAACCCCGCATCGGACTCCCTGCTCTGCGGGAAGCCTGCTTCTCCCTCTCCCCCTGCTTGTGTTCCCTCTCTCACTGTGTCTCTCTCTGTCAAATAAATAAATAAAATCTTTAAAAAAAATAAAAAATTTAAAAAATTAAAAAAGAAACTTATAAAGAAATAAATAAAAAGGGTACCTGGGTGGCTCAGTTGGTTAAGCGAGTGCCCTCGGCTCAGATCATGATCCTGGAGTCCTGGGATCGAGTCCCACATCGGGCTCCCTGCTCTGCGAGAAGCCTGCTTCTCCCTCTCCCCCTGCTGTGTTCCCTCTCTCACTGGGTCTCTCTCTGTCAAATAAATAAATAAAATCTTTAAAAAAAATAAAAAATTTAAAAAGAAACTTATAAAGAAATAAATAAAAAGGGTGCCTGGGTGGCTCAGTTGGTTAAGCGACTGCCTTCGGCTCAGATCATGATCCCGGAGTCCTGGGATGGAGTCCCACATCGGGCTCCCAGCTCAGTGGGGAGCCTGCTTCTCCCTCTGACCCTCCCCCCTCTCATGCTGTTTCTCTCTCTCTCAAATAAATAAATGAATAAAATCTCTTTAAATAAATAAATAAATATTTTTAAAAACCTTAGAAAGGGGGGTGGTGATTGTTATGAACATTCTCAGTTAACCTGGGCACATACCACATAAGATTTACATGCCTTTTGTAAAAGGGCTTTTAATCCTATTCCATCAAACAAGGATTTGGTGAAATCCCATAAAGCTTCTCTTCCCATATGAGTAGCCTGGTGTGGGCCTGTTGCTAATTTCCATTGTTTTTCCTTAGGGACAAAGATTTTTCCTTTATCATTCTTATACCATCCCTTGGCAGTTTTAGTAGATCCTTCCCCAAGTGCTCTGTTGCTCTCTTCTATAGTATACATGGGAACAACAGTGCTTAAGGGATTAGAGACTGGTAGACTCGTAAATAGTTTAGTGTGAACTGTCAGTTTGGCTGCCCGATCGGCTAGATTATATCCTTTAGATTCTAGATGTTTTCCCTTTTGATGTCCTCTCTAAGATATATTATAACAACTTCTTTAGGGACATGAACTGCCTTTAATAGATTTACAATTTCAGGTCCATATCTAATAGGGGAATTATCACTAGTTAATAATCCCCTTTCCTTTCCAGATGACACGGTATGCATGAAGTACAAGAAAGGTGTATTTTGAATCTATATATATATTAACTCAGGCCTTTAGCTAACTGAAGAGCTCGAGGGAGAGCTATCAGTTCTGCCTTTTGAGCTGAAATATTGATCAGGGGGCACCTGGCTGGCTCAGTCAGTGGAGCATGTGACTCTTGATCTTGGGGTTGTGTGTTCAAGCCCAATGTTGGGTGTAGAGATTACTCAAAAATAAAATCTTGGGGCACCTGTGTGGCTCAGTCAGTTAAGCATCCGACTCTTGATTTTGGCTCAGGTCAAGATCTCAGGGTCATGGGATTGAGCCCCAAGGAGGGCTCCGTGCTCAGCAGGGAGTCTGCTTGAGTTTCTCTCTGTCCCTCTGCCCCTGCCCCCACTTGCGCACTCTTTCTTTCTCTCAAATAAATAAAGATTTGTAAGGGAGAGGGAGCAGAGGGAGAGGCAGAGGAAGAGGCAGAGGGAGAAGCAGACTCCCCACTGAGCAAGGAGCCTGATGCAGGGTTCGATCCTGAAACTCTGGGATCATGACCTGAGCCGAAGGCAGACGCTTAACTAGCTGAGCCACCCGGGCGTCCCCAAAATAAAATCCTTTAAAAAAAAACATTGATTGGTGCTACCTAGAGCAATCTACACATTCAATGCAATCCCCATCAAAATACCATCCACTTTTTTCAAAGAAATGGAACAAATAATCCTAAAATTTGTATGGAACCAGAAAAGACCCCAAATAGCCAGAGGAATGTTGAAAAAGA
>NW_028054366.1:0-399 GCF_054177405.1 Leptonychotes weddellii
GAATGCACAGAGGGAGAGAGAGAATCCCAGGCAGACTCCATGCTGAGTATGACCCAGGGCTTTATCTCAGGACCCTGAGATCACGATTGAGCAGAAACCAAGAGTCGGGCGCTCAACCGACTAAGCCAGCCAGGCACCCCCTGTACTTGGAGTATTCTTAAGTTGTATTGTTCACTTTTTTAAAGTTGTAAATGATTCTATTATTCTCTGAATTACCAGATTGCATGAGTTCTAATATAAGAATGATTGAACTTCATCATTCAGATTTAATTCAGTTGACATTGATGATAAATATTTTACGCTTCAGCTTTTTCACATTTATAATTGCTCTCTGAATCAATGACTCAAAACTAAAGGAAAGAAATATAGTATAATTACCCAGATTCTAACTTATTTTAA
>NW_028054367.1:0-399 GCF_054177405.1 Leptonychotes weddellii
ACGGAAAGCTCGCAGGGAACAAAAGCTCTGGAGAGCAAACCCGAACAGATTACTTAGCCCAGACCAGCAAGGGCGGGGCAATTCCGCCTCTGGCAAAGACATTTGGGAACCACAGCAACAGGCCTCTCCCCCAGAAGATCAGCGAGAACAGCCAGCCAAGGCCAAGTTTACCGATCAATAAGAACGGCAGAACTCCAGCACTAGGGGAATATTGCACATAGAATCCATGGCTTTTTTACCACGATTCTTTAGTCTTTCAAAGTTAATTTTTTTAAGGTCTTTTTTTTTTTTTGAATTTTTCTTTTTCCCTTTTTCAACCAACATCTTATCAATCCCTATTTTAAAGAACATTTTTATTTTTCATTTTTAGAGTCATATTCTATCTCTTCATAGTAGTTA
>NW_028054368.1:0-399 GCF_054177405.1 Leptonychotes weddellii
GCTAAATACTCAAGTATATCAAGCAGGCCTATATCAAGGGACAAATCACCCTGATTTGATGAGATTATTTTTCTCTACTTGTCAGGCTAAGTATAGAGGATAGAAAGTTTGTTTCAGGGCGCCTGGGTGGCTCAGTTGGTTAAGCGACTGCCTTCGGCTCAGGTCATGATCCCAGGGTCCTGGGATCGAGTCCCACATCAGGCTCCCGGCTCAGTGGGGAGCCTGCTTCTCCCTCTGACCCTCTCCTCTCTCATGCTGTTTCTCTCTCGCTTGCTCTCTAATAAATAAATAAATAAAATCTTTAAAAAAAAAAAAAAAAGAAAGTTTGTTTCAGAATGGTGGCATCTCAACAAACAATTGTACCTTTTCCCTGCCCCAACACCAAAATAGGAATAGCTA
>NW_028054369.1:0-399 GCF_054177405.1 Leptonychotes weddellii
ACCTAGTGTGTGAGCTGACATCGTCCTCAGGGATCCTAGTGTTATCATGGCCCCTGTTATTGAAATGGTGCAAGGCATGAGGTGCTGCAGAGAATGAGAAGTCACCTGCCCCAGGTCCTGTTCACAGTGACACCATTGGGTCAGGCACCCATGAAGCGGTCCTTTCACGCTCCCCACATTTGTTACCGGAATGAAAAATATTTGTAGTTGAATTACTAGTGGGTTGGGGGCTAGGGGGCAGGGAAATTCAAGTACAATATTCTCACACTGTCTTCTCTTTTCTCCAAATACAATGTTAAAAGAGTATCTTATCCTGGATGCAACGACAGATGAGTACCAACCTTAAAACCTCTCTCAGGATGCAAGGATGTGAATGAACCCTGTTCTATTTTCATCGAA
>NW_028054370.1:0-399 GCF_054177405.1 Leptonychotes weddellii
CTCCTGAAATTGGGATTGAGATCACATGAGAATTGCCCCCTGGATCTCGATGAGTGGGCCTGGGATCATGCCAGTTTCACATGAGCCCTCCCGAGATTTGGATGGAGCTCCCATGAAGTCAGACGCTCTTTGTCCCAAAGAGCTCCCTGAGGTCCCGGGAGTTTTGAGTGAGTTCTTCCGAGCCTTGGATGGAGAACACACCAGATTTGACCTTGAATCTCCCTGACTGGGCCCGACAGTGCTGGAACATTGGATGTGTTCCCCTTAGGTTTGGACTGAGATCAGGCGAGATTTGCCCTGCGACTCACTGACTGGGCCCGAGGTCTCAAGAGATTTTGATGAGTTCTGGTGAGATCCGGACTTCAATCTGGCGACCTCGGCCCCTACAAGTTGCCAAAC
>NW_028054371.1:0-399 GCF_054177405.1 Leptonychotes weddellii
TTGGGAAAGCTAACTCCTTTGCTTATCAGTCTCCTACCTTTAAAAGAACAGCATATTAAATCAGTCCCCTTCCTCAGCTTGTTAGGAAAGTAGCCTAGTTAATTATCACAACTTTACTGAACATAATTATTATGACAGGTTTTCCTTTCAACTTCAAATTCATCAGTGGATGTAAAAAATAAAATTGCTTTCCTCTGCTCGTTTCTCTGCTTCTGGCTTTTGTGACCTCTTACTTACTGAAGGCCAAGTATTCCGCTAGTTCATGAAATCATACCCTGGACGGATGTATCATTTGTCTCTTCATTACAAGACCAGAAAAAATGCATCTGGCCTTCTTGGTTTCTAGCCATCATTAGAATCCTTTTGGCTCAGGATTCACAATTTGTTGTGGATCTTAGT
>NW_028054372.1:0-399 GCF_054177405.1 Leptonychotes weddellii
TTCACTACACATTTCCATCACTAGAAGCCATATATGCTGGAGTTTTCCAAACCTGTATGTGAAGAATTTAAAACTGTTAGTGTAATATTATTTGCTCTCTTGTATGTATATCCTCAGTGCATTGATCCTGGATATTATTCTAGGTGGTAAGGACCAGATCCTGTAATACTCTTTAAGAAAAAACACTAGTTCTTCTCAGAGTAACTTAAACTATATATTCTATAGGGTTGTTGTGCTAAAACAGAAACTGATATGGGAAAAATTTAAAATAATTGTCTGAAAGGGGCTAAGGAGAGTAGATATTAAAAGTTCTCATCTCGGGGCACCTGGCCAGCTCACTTGGAAGAGAATGCAACTCTTGATCTTGGGGTTTTGAGTTTGAGTCCCATGTCGGGGACA
>NW_028054373.1:0-399 GCF_054177405.1 Leptonychotes weddellii
GAGAGGAAACACAAGCAGGGAGAGTGGGAGAGGGAGAAGCAGGCTTCCCGCCGAGCAGGGAGCCCGATGTGGGGCTCGATCCCAGGACTCCGGGATCATGACCCGAGCCGAAGGCAGACGCTTAACGACTGAGCCACCCAGGCGCCCCATCCATACTATTTTCCACAATGACTGTGCACCAGTTTGCATTCCTGTCAATAGTATAAGAGAGTTCAGTTCCCCTTTCTTCGCATCTTCCCCAACACCTGTTTTTTCCTGTGTTAATTTTAGCCATTCTGACAGGTGTGAGGTGATATCTCATTGTGGTTTTGATTTGTATTTCCCTGATGGTGAGTGATGTTGAGCATCTTTTCATGTGTCCGTTGGCCATCTGTATGTCTTCTTTGGAAAAATGTCTGT
>NW_028054374.1:0-399 GCF_054177405.1 Leptonychotes weddellii
AAAAGAAAACTTCCGGGCGCCTGGGTGGCTCAGTTGGTTAAGCGACTGCCTTCGGCTCAGGTCATGATCCTGGAGTCCCGGGATCGAGTCCCGCATCGGGTCCCTGCTCGGCAGGGAGCCTGCTTCTCCCTCTGACCCTCCCCCCTCTCATGTGCTCTCTGTCTCTCTCATTCTCTCTGTCTCAAATAAATAAAATCTTAAAAAAAAAAAAAAAAGAAAACTTCCTGCTTTTCCTTCCTGTTCTTATTCTTCTTCCCTTTTTTTCTCCAACACCACAATGTCGAGCAGTTTTGTAAACACTTCTACTTGTCTTTCTAGAGCTCCCGATCTAGATTTGGTCATACATCAGGAGCTCAGAGATCTTGATCAAGTGATGATTTAAGAAGTGTCACCGAGAGT
>NW_028054375.1:0-399 GCF_054177405.1 Leptonychotes weddellii
TCAAGAAGTTAAAAATAGAGCTGCCTTACAACCCAGCAATTGCACTGCTAGGTATTTACCTGAGGGATACAAACACAGTAATTCCAAGGGGCACCTGCACCCCAATGTTTATAGCAGCAATGTCCACAATAGCCAAACTATGGAAAGAGCCCAGATGTCAATCAACAGATGAATGGATAAAGAAGAGGTGGTATATAAAATGGGATATTACTCAGCCATCAACAAGAATGAAATCTTGCTATTTGCAATGATGTGGATGGAACAATGGATGGATGGAAAAGGTATTAAGCTAAGCGAAATACATCCATCAGAGAAAGACAAATACCATATGATTTCACTCATATGTAGAATTTAAGAAACAAAACAGATGAACATAGAGGAAGGGAAGGAAAAATAAAA
>NW_028054376.1:0-8791 GCF_054177405.1 Leptonychotes weddellii
AAAAAAAAAAGAATTCATGGATCCTCCCTGTACATTTCTTTGTGATTTTCTGTAAATCTAGAATTATTTCAAAATAAAGTATTTTAAAAGCTGTTGCTTGTTGAAAATTGAATTTCCAAATTATGTATACATCTTTCTGATGAGTTCCAAGGACATTTCTAGGATTGTTTCTAAACATTTGTATTTTACTAAGAGGTGTTTCTTACTGCTCTTTTAGGAGGAATTGAAACAGGATCCATCACAGAGATGTTTGGAGAATTCCGAACTGGGAAGACTCAAATCTGTCATACACTGGCTGTAACATGCCAGGTAAGCTTTTGGGCTCTAACCAAATCAGCAAAAATTAGTTGATTGCTATTTGCAAGCATCTTTTGGGATGGACATTAAGGGCACTTTATCCCTAAGACTCACTCCTACTGCAGAATTCTTCCACGTCCTAGAAACTTTCACGTCATTGTTTTCAGATTATTTCATCATTGTTTCAGATGTTTTCTTATCATCCACTATGCCTCCCCTGTTTTCACCTGCCTTCTTCAGTAGTCTAGATTTTATGATTCACCATTAAAGTCATTCCTCAGATATATATTCCCCACCTAGAGAGATGTCAGTCTTAGATGAACCCTTCTCAGAGGCTTCTTTGAGAACTGTCTTTTTTTTTTTTCCTAAGATTTTTTTTTTTTTTTGAGAGAGCATGACTGCGTGGAGGGGAGAAGCAGACTCCCTGCTGAGCAGGGAGGCCGATGGCAGACTGGCTCCAAGGACTCCGAGATCATGACCTGAGCCAAAGGCAGACGCTTAACCAACTCAGCTACCTAGGCTCCCCATGAGAACTGTCTTTTTAGTGCCTGTTCCTTAATAGCTGATCATACTGGAGAAAAATCATACCATAAAGCTGATTGTCTTTACTTTAAATTCAAGTTGACAGACATCAGATTAACATTCAATACTGCTTAGCAGACCTACTAAATTTGTTGAGGCATTCTTTTTCCCATTCAGTAAGACAGTTCTCATGCTTCGTTTTTTCTTCTCAAACCTTCATGCTCCTCTTGAACGCTCACTCAGCCAATGACCAACCTGTTATTCACATCAAATTTATAAATCCACCTACAATTATACCCATCTTTTCTTATCTTGGGCTACAATGGAAAAAGTGTCCCTTTTCTTTTCAAAACCGCATGCTATCAGTGTGATCTGGTTACTACCTCTGATCACCTTCTCAAGGACTCTACTCCTCCATTTTCTGCTTTACCTCTGTATTAAGTATCTCTTCCAAAACTTTTTTTACTTATAGTTTCATTCATGGGAGGATTTGGAAACAGACACAGTGAATTAATGCCTAAGATCATGTTTTATTGAAATAATAGATTAGGGGGTGGCTCAGTAGTTTAAGTGTCCGACTCTTGATTTCGGCTCAGGTCATGATTTCAGGGTCATGCGATCAAGCCCTGAGCTGGGCGTGAAGCCTGCTTGAGAGTCTCTCTCTCCCTCCACCCTTCCCCCTCCCCCCCCCAAAAAAAAGAGAGAAGAGGCGCCTGGATGTCTCAAAAGGTTAAGCATCTGCCTTTGGCTCAGATCATGATCTCCAGGTCCTGGGATCGAGCCCCACGTTGGGTTCCCAGTTCAGCGGGGAGTCTGCTTCTCCCTCTCCCTCTGCCTCTCCCCCGCTTGTGCATTCTCTGCCTCTTCTGCTCTCTCTCAAATGAATAAATAAAATCTTTTTTAAAAAGAAAAAGGATGCGGGGTGCCTGGGTGGCTCAGTCGTTAAGCGTCTGCCTTCGGCTCAGGTCATGATCCTAGGGTCCTGGGATCGAGCCCCGCATCGGGCTCCCTGCTCAGTGGGAAGCCTGCTTCTCCCTCTCCCACTGCTTGTGTTCCCTCTCTTGCTGTGTCTCTCTCTGTCAAATAAATAAAATCTTTAAAAAAAAAAAAAAAAAAGAAAAAGGATGCTAATTCATTAATTACAGAAAGGATTACATTTCACCAGCCTAAGAGCTAGAACTAGAGGTATAGAGAGGATGTTAGATTACGGCTTAAATCTAAACATTATCTGCTCTCATTTGTTCAGATTTTCTTACCTTAATGAAGTGAAACTCTATTACATTAGATCTCTGTCTAATAATGAAGTTACATAAAGTTGAGAGCCACAGATCACAAAAATGAACAGACCATGTTTCTTTAAAGTACTAATTTTAAAATTCAGAGAAGGCAATTTATCATACATACCAATTTTAAATGCATATACCCTTTGACAGAAAATGTGGCTTACACAACTATTCACATATAGTCAAGGATAAATGTACAAGGAATTTGCACCACAGCATTATAAAATGGTGAAAGTTCAAAACAACCTACATCAATGTAAAATAGGAAGAAGAGTTAAATTATGGTACTATGAAAATAGCTAACTTGGTGGTGGTGTTCCCATCCAGTAATACAAGATGACTGCAATGGCACTGAGGGGCAAGACGGAGGAGACAGAATGGGCTGGAGTGTAGAGTATGCGGTCCATCCCCTTGAAATTTGGCTCAATAATACACTGGGACCTTGTCCACTTTCTGTCAGTCTTCCTACCTATACCCAGACCTCTGGGTCTTTGTAGCTGGAAAAGAGCTTCCTCTCTTGCTAGCACTAAAGATAACAGAAAGTGAGAGAAATGGGGATCCTCATTCATCTTAATTCTTTAATTTTTAGCCCTTGAGTGTTAAGATTTTCTCCTCCCCAAAAAACTAAGCATTTGTTGTCCTCTTGGCCAGTGATTCCAAACCTTTCCTTTGTCAAGACCCTCTTTTGTTGTATACATATCCTTTGCTCCTTCCATGGATTCTTAGGATTTAAAAGATTTATCTGCCAACATTTGAAATGATAACAATCATTTTTCCTTTTCCGAATTAACAAAGCCTCTGTAACTGAGCTAAGGTCAGTGCCTTAGAGGTAGAGAATATCATCAGTCCTCGAAGTGCTTTCTGTATGTCAGGCACTGTCTTAACACTTTGTGAGTTACTTAATCTTCAGAACAATCCCATAAGGTGGGTTTTATCTACATTTTAAGGAAAGGACACTGGGATTAATATTCTAAAGTTTACACAGTAATGGCAGAACCACATATGAAGAGTGTTGTTTGAAAATGCATAGGTGATGATCTGGAAGATTACTTCTGGAAGATGGGAGTGATAAAGAAGAGCTTTCGATTTTTACTCATTTCTATATTGTGTGAATTTTTAATACAAGGATATAGTACTTGCATGATTTTTAAAAATATTTTCTCAGAAATAGGAAAAGAAAGAAAATTTGATGCTTCTTGGCCCTTACTGTGAAATGTCCTTAAAGAATTTTCCTCAGAATTTAAAGGTGAATTATTGCTCCAAAGTAGATTGCTAGGGTGGAAACTGCCCTTTAGCATCATTCACATAAAATTTGTAGAACTCAAAGGTGTCTGGCATAGGATGGGTAGCCTAAAACCAAGAATTCCCTAAGTAGCTCATAAGACAATATTGATGGCATTCCTCCCTTTTCTTTCCTTTTTTTTTTTTTTTTAACTATTTTCCTTTTTCTCCTTTTGTTTATTTTTAACATCTGTAGATACTATTGGAATAAACCCCTTTTTTCTTCTCTCTCGGTCATCCTTTAAACTTACGAAGAATGCCCGTGGGGCATTGCCAAGCCCCTTTAGGGACCCGCAGAAGCAAACTCAGCTTAATAAAGTGAAGTTTAAGTGTGGTCTGGATGTGACAAAATCAATTGGGTATTGGATCAGGGTCTCTAACTTATTAAAGCTAAGGTAGTAAATGATGTTTCAAAGGTTTGTACTCTTGAGAGAATTGTTCGATCTTGTGTTGGTATTCAGTCACAGAATTTTATCACCTACTTTGGACTGTATTTCCAAGCAGTCCAACTCTGGCAAGAGTCTGGCTTTGCATGCTGTGGAACACCAGGAGTTTCATATCTACTACTAGCTGTATTTCTATCAGAAGGGAATGCCTCCTCCTCTCTACTTCTGATTGACTCTTTAAAATGTTTTTTTCCCTTTGCTTTATTGGGGGTGCGTGGGGAAGTTGATTAGTTATACCAAAAGTACAGTGTTAATTTCCACACTGTTCTTTTTGTTCTGTCTAGCTTCCCATTGACCGAGGTGGAGGAGAAGGAAAGGCCATGTACATTGACACTGAGGGTACCTTTAGGCCAGAACGGCTGCTAGCAGTGGCTGAGAGGTAGGTTACTGAATTAGATGAGAGAAATCTTTTTTTTCTTTTAACATTTTATTTATTTGAGAGAGAGAGAGCAAGAGCTGGGGGAACAGAGAGAGAGGGAGAAGCAGGCTCCCCACTTAGCAGGGAGCCAGACACAGAGCTCAATCCCAGGACCCCAGGATCATGACCTGAGCCAAAGGCAGACGCTTAACTGACTGAGCCACCCAAGCGCCCCTAAGATGAGAGAAATCTGGCTGCACCTGTCACTGTAGTGATTGCCAGGGTTCGTATGTCTGAAGAGTGTTTCTTCTCTTACTGGTCTAAATCCCAAAGTTATATGTGTAGTTCAGAAGAATGACCTTCCTTAGAAAAAAAAGTACTCTTTTTTTTTTTTTTTTTTTTTTTAAGATTTTATGTATTTATTTGACAGAGACAGCGAGAGAGGGAACACAAGCAGGGGGAGTGGGAGAAGAAGAAGCAGGCTTCCCGCTGAGCAGGGAGCCCGATGCAGGGCTCGATCCCAGGACTCTGGGATCTTGACCTGAGCCAAAGGTAGACGCTTAATGACTGAACTACCCAGGCGCCCCAAAAAAGCACTCTTTAAAATCTATGAGTTATTGTCAGACTGGATAAAAAACTACATCCAACTATATGCTGTTTTCTAGAGAAACACTGTAGATTGAGAGACATAAATAGGTCGAAAGAAAAAATAATGGGAAAAGATACTGCATCCAAACAGAAACCGTAAGAGAATTGGCTATACTAATATCAGACAGTATAGACTTTAAGACAAAAAAAAAAATACCTTAATAGAGATAAAGAGGAACATTTTATAATTAAAAAGTCAGTTCATTGGGAAAATAGAACAATTACAAACATATCCATACCTTAATAACAGGCTCCAAAATATGTGAAACAAAAACTGACATAATTGAAAAGCAAAATAAGCAATTTAACCATAATGGTTGGGGACTATATCTCACTTCAAAAAACATATAGCTACTGTACCTAATGGTGGAAGTCTGAATGCTTTCTCCTCAAGATCGCAAACAATACAAGGATGTCCACTCTCACCATTTACATTCCATTGAAGGTGGAATATACTGAATTTACTGGAGGTTCTAGTCAATGCAATCAGGTGAGAAAATGAAATCAAAGGCATCCAGATTGGAATGGAAGATGTAGAACTATCTTTATTCACTGATGAAATGGTCCTGTATGTAGAAAATCCTAAGGAATCTGCATATACACAAAACTACTAGAACTAAGTTGAGCAAGGTTGTAGGATACATTGTCACTATGCAAAAAATCCATTGTGTTTCCATATACAAGCAGTATACAATTGAAAAATTAAGAAAACAATTCTGTCATTCACAGCACTGAATTCCATTCACTGTCAAAATGATCAAAAATCAAAATAGAAATAAATTTAACAGAAGACTACAAAACATTGCTGAAAGAAATTGAAGATCTACATAGAGAAACAGTCCATATTCATAAGGATTGGAAGACACAAAATTATTAAAGTTATAATTGTCCCTCAAACTGGTCTAGAAATTCAGCACAATCCTTACTGTAATTTCAGGAAGCATTTGGGCAGAAATCAACAAACTGATTATAAAATTTATATGGAAATGTGTAGGACCCAGAATAGCCAAAACATTCTGGGGTAACGGAGGAGAACAAAATTGGAGGTCTTGGTCTTCTTAATTTTAAAACTTACTATAAAGCAACAATAATTAAGACAGTGTGGTGCTGGAATGGGACAGACATGTGGATCAGTGGAACAGAATTAAGAATTCAGAAGTGAGCTCTTTCATTTATAGTCACTTGATTTTTGACAAAGATGCCAAGGCAATTTAATGGTTCCTTAATAGTTGTCTTTTCAATAAATGGTGCTAATGAAGGTGAATATCAACATGCAAAAAGATAAATTTAGACCCTTACACTATACATAAAATTAACAAAAATGGATAATAGTGTGGTGAATCCTCGAAAAATAAAACATAGAATTATAGTAAAATTCATCAGTTCCACTTTTGAGTATATAAAGAATTGAAACAGGGACTCAGATACTTGTACACTGGTGTTCATAATAGCACTAGTCACAGTAGTCAAAGGTGGAAACACCCGGCTTATTCATCACTGGATAAATGGATAAACAAAATGTCATATAAACATAAAATGGAATAGTAATCTTAAAAAGGGAAATTCTTGGGGCGCCTGGGTGGCTCAGTCGTTAAGCGTCTGCCTTCGGCTCAGGTCATGATCTCAGGGTCCTGGGATCGAGCCCCTCATCGGGCTCCCTGCTCCGTGGGAAGCCTGCTTCTCCCTCTCCCACTCCCCCTGCTTATGTTCCCTCTCTCGCTGTGTCTCTCTCTGTCAAATAAATAAAATCTTTAAAAAAAAAAAAGAAATTCTCACACATGCTACAACATGGATGAATCTTAAAAACATGCTAAGTGAAATAAGCCAGTTACAAAAGGACAAAGATTGTAATGATTCCTCTTATACGAAGTACCTGAAGTAGTCAATTTCATAAAGACAGAAAGTAGAACAGTGGTTCCTAGGGGCAGGGAGTGAGGAGAATTGGGGGTTATTATTTGAGGGATAGAGTTTCAGTTTGGGATGATAAAAAGTGGACATGGATTGTGGTGATGGTTGCACAGCATGGAATGTACTTACTCCACTGGAGTATACATTTTAAAAAGCTTAAAATGGTCAATTGTATGTCATGTATATTTATTATTATTGTATTATTTTATATTATAAATATATATTTGTTTATTCTCTCTGGGAGGAAAAACCAGAGGAAAGCTATTAAAGCTATTACTAAAGCTAAATCTCAAAATAGGTTTAATGTAGTGTATGCTTTTGTAAAGATCAGATTCTCCACATAGAATAGACTTGCTTCTGTAAAAGACTGATAGAATCATAAACATAGAAACTTAGGGTTCTCAAAGAATGCCTTGATTTTGCTTAAACAGATTCTCTTTTAAACTATAACATAAGGGAGTCGGTGTTGTACTTTTGGACTATAATGATTTTAGGTTAACATTAATATGAAAATACTACTTGGATTGAAGTGATATGATTGTCTTTTTGTTTGGGTTGTGGATAGCTTTATTCGGTATCATTTATTCAGAATTTAGGTATAAAAAAAAGTGCTAGGTAAGAGAGGCTTAGTCCTTTCCCTCAAGGAATTTGTAGTCTAGTAAAAGAATGGTAAGGTAGCTTCTCACAAATGCCATAAAGAGGCCTAAACCAAGTTTTCTGGAAGTGCAGAAGAGGAAAATCACATCTATTTGAGAAGTGCAGAGAAGCTTTGTAAAGATGCAGGCATTTAGTTGTGCCTCAATAAATGGATAAAATCAAAATACCTTTGAAGAAATGGGGACCCATTAGGGTGCCTGGGTGGCGCATCAGTTGAGCATCTGACTCTTGATTTTGGCTCAGTTCATGATCTCAGTTATGAGATCAAACCCCATGTGGGGCTCTGTGCTCAGCATGGAATCTGCTTGAGATTCTCTCTCCCTCTGCCTTTGCCCCTTCCCCCTCCTCTCTCTAAAATAAATCTTTAAGGAAAAAAAAAAAAGAAATGCCCCATTACGGTATATTTAATGAGAGTGAAAATTGTCTTACTTGTGAATGCTCAAAGTGTTAAGCATTCATGTCTTAGGTAGCCATTACAGAGGTGGAAAAAATAATTTTTAAAAAATAGGAAATACCTTTATATACCAACAACAAGACAGAAGGAAGAGAAATTAAGGAGTCGATCCCATTTACAATTCACCCAAAACCATAAGATACCTAGCAATAAATCTAACCAAAGAAGCAAAGAATCTGTACTCAGAAAACTATAGAATACTCATGAAAGAAATTGAGGAAGACACAAAGAAATGGAAAAACGTTCCATGCTCATGGACTGGAAAAACAAATATTGTGAAAATGTCTACGCTACCTAGAACAATCTATACATTCAGTGCAATCCCTATCAAAATACCATCAACTTTTTTCAAAGAAATGGAACAAATAATCCTAAAATTTGTATGGAATCAGAAAATACCCCAAATAGCCAGAGGAATGTTGAAAGAGAAAGCAAAGCTGGAAGCATCACAATTCTGGACTTCAAGCTCTATTACAATGCTCTCATCATCAAGACAGTATGGTACTGGCACGAAAACAGACACATAGATCAATGGAACAGAATAGAGAGCCCAGAAATGGACCCTCAACTCTGGTCAACTAATCTTGGACAAAGCAGGAAAGAATGTCCAATGGAAAAAAGACAGTCTCTTCAACAAATGGTGCTGGGAAAATTGGACAGCCACATGCAGAAGAATGAAACTAGACCATTTCCTTACACCACACACAAAAATAGACTCAAAATGGATGAAAGACCTAAATGTGAGACAGGAATCCATCAAAATCCTTGAGAACACAGGCAGCAACCTCTTCGACCTCAGCCGCAGCAACTTCTTCCTAGAAACATCGCCAAAGGCAAGGGAAGCAAGGGCAAAAATGAACTATTGGGACGTCATCAAGATAAAAAGCTTTTGCACAGCAAAGGAAACAGTCAACAAAGCCAAAAGACATCAAACAGA
>NW_028054377.1:0-399 GCF_054177405.1 Leptonychotes weddellii
GAAGTAAGATCAAAGTCACTACCATCTAAATGAGCCTTATAAACTGTTTGTGGAGTGGATTATAAACCATTTCCTTTTTTTTTTTTTTAAAGATTTTATTTATTTATTTGAGACAGAGAGAATGAGAGAGAGAGAGCACATGAGAGGGGGGAGGGTCAGAGGCAGAAGCAGGCTCCCTGCCGAGCAGGAAGCCCGATGCAGGACTCGATCCAGGGACTCCAGGATCATGACCTGAGCCGAAGGCAGTCGCTTAACCAACTGAGCCACCCAGGCGCCCTATAAACCATTTCCTTTAGGCATATTGTTTTTCAACACTGACAAAAAACCTTATAGTACTCAGTAAGTACTCAAAGGACTAAGAAAATGAAGCTGTTAAGCTCAAGCAACTAATAGCTTACA
>NW_028054378.1:0-399 GCF_054177405.1 Leptonychotes weddellii
AGGGTGGTTAACTGGACCACCCTGTGACTGGACAGGGCTGGGAAACACCAATACTAGCTCTTACTCTGATTCCTAGTTTCCTAGGCCCACAATGTCTGCTCATTCCCCTTCATTTAACATCGAGTTTCCCCAAACAGTCATAGTGTAGCTAGTGAGGGGCACTTTTTTTTTTTTAAAGATTTATTTATTCATTTGAGGCAGGGGAGGGGCAGAGGGAATGGAAGAGAGAGGATCTCAAGCAGACTCCCTGCTGAGCACGGAGTTGAATGTGTGGCTCAATCTCAGGACCTCAAGATCATGACCTGAGCCAAAATCAAGAGTTGGACGCCCAACCGACTGAGCCACCCAGGCGCCCCATCACCTTTTGCTGTTACAATCAAATTCCAGTCTTACTTCCCC
>NW_028054379.1:0-399 GCF_054177405.1 Leptonychotes weddellii
ATTCTTGAATTTTCCTACTGGGACCTACTATTAATCTGTTCCCACACCTTTAAGTTATATGCACAAGGAGAAATTCAAGAGTAGAGAAAGGTTGTTTGGGCACATTGCTCAGTTATATCACCAAGAGGGCCTTGTAAAGTAATCCAAAGTAATATGAGGTGCCGAAGTAAGTACTGGAAGCATAACAGGTCAAAGTTACATTGTTGGGGGAAGAGGTAATTAGGGCAGGAGGGTAGATAAAGTCCTCATTTGAAGAGTTAATGGAGTTTTTTTTTTTTTTTTTGCAATTTTTTTCTTTTTATTTAAATTTTAGGTAGTTAACATACAGTGTAATATTGGTTTCTAGAGTAGAATTCAGTGATTCATCACTTATATACAACACCCAGTGCTCATCATGGT
>NW_028054380.1:0-399 GCF_054177405.1 Leptonychotes weddellii
GGGGTCATCAGGCAGGCGCTTGCCTTGTGCTCATGATGTCACCGAATCGTCACGGCAACGCGGGCAATGTTATCGTCCATGGTTTACAGAAGGGGAAACCGAGGCACAGAGCGGTGACATAACTTGCCCAAGGTCATACGGCTGGTGAGTGGCCAGACGGGGATTTGAACCTGGGTAGTCTGGCTGAGTGCGGGGCATTCTGGGTAACTTTGGGGTGCAGGGCCTGTGCCCTGCGCCATGTAGAGCTGCTGTCCCCATCTCCACCCACCTCCGTGACCAACCCTGAACCCCCAAAATGCCTCCAGACGCCCCCTGGGGAGCAGCACTGTGCAGCGAGCTGCCTTCCCATCAGGAATAGACGCACCCCGGGCTCTGGTCTGGTGCATCCGCCGCCTCAGG
>NW_028054381.1:0-399 GCF_054177405.1 Leptonychotes weddellii
CCTGCCCCACTTTACTTTGAGTGGGCTGTCACTGGTCCCCAACAGAGCTGTCTCCACCCCCTATAGGGTCCTCCCTTGAAGGCTACTGGGCCTCTGGCTGACAAGGTCCATCAGTAAACCACTGGTATTCCTAGGAGGGGTCACCCTCGAACTCCCCAGATCAGGAATCAGGTTCAGCCCATGGGCAGGGAAGGGGAAAAATGACCCCTGGAAAAAGGGGGCTTGCTTAGGCCCCAGCCTTGAATCCAAGGGTGTGAGCTTCTGGGTCCAGGTCTACATCTCCCTGGCCCCAAAACATTGGAAGTCTTGTCCAACCGCCTCACATGGCTGGTCCCCCTTTGAGGGGACTACCTGCCCCTCACTGTGGGGACAGCAGCTCCCCCATTGTCAGCAAGTGTG
>NW_028054382.1:0-399 GCF_054177405.1 Leptonychotes weddellii
TTTTTTTTTTAAAGATTTTATTTATTTATTTGACAGAGAGAGACACAGCGAGAGAGGGAACACAAGCAGGAGGAGTGGAAGCGGGAGAAGCAGGCTTCCCGCCGAGCAGGGAGCCCGATGCGGGGCTCGATCCCAGGACCCTGGGATCATGACCTGAGCCGAAGGCAGACGCTTAACGACTGAGCCACCCAGGCGCCCCCTCCTTTAGGGGAATTTTTAAACCATGAATTTGATTACACAAATGGATGTGACTGTCCAAAATATCTATTTCTTTTCCAGTGAGATTTGGTAGTTTGTGTCTTTGAAGTAATTTGTCAACTTCATGTAAGTTTTCGAACATATTAGCATAAAGTTGTTCATAATATTCCCTTATCTTTTTAATATCTGTAGAATCTGTAG
>NW_028054383.1:0-399 GCF_054177405.1 Leptonychotes weddellii
CCTGGGGGCAGGAAAACAGCAGGGGTGGTGTGTCCCTTCTTGGGATCATACATCACTCTGTTTCCTGCTTGTTCATCCTGGCATCTTTGCTGGAGAGAATCCACCTGGGTCTCCTCCTGATGACTGTCCTTCTGTGGAGTTTATGACTGAATAACCACCAGCATCATTATTATGACTCCTGTTTGGGAGCAGGTGCAGGAAGCACAGCTCTGTGTTTCCCTAGTCAAGAGAGAAGAGAGAAGTCAAGAGAGAAGTGTCGAGAACTGCTCCTCACCATGTGCTTCCCTGAGAGGTGCTGTTGGGCTGGGCTGCTCTTTATGTGCCATCTCCTGGCTTAGACTGCCTGCTCTGGAGGACATCGCTATCATTATTTCCATTGCATGGAAGAGGTGAAGCTCA
>NW_028054384.1:0-399 GCF_054177405.1 Leptonychotes weddellii
TCATAGGGTAGCTCTATTTTCAACTTTTTGAGGAACCTCCATACTGTTTTCCAGAACAATACTAAAATTTTTATGGCACCACAAAAGAACCTGAATAGCCAAAGAATTCTTGAAAAAGAAGAACAAAGCTGGAGGTATCACAATTTTAGATCTCAAGATATACTACAACATTGTAGTAATGAAAACAGTACAATACTTTAAAAAACATGGACACATAGGTTAATGGAAGAGACTAGAAAGCACAGAAATAAACTCACAAATCTGTGGTAAGTGAATCTAAGACAAAGGAGGCAAGAACATACAATGGGGAAAAGACAGTCTCTTCCAAAAAAGATGCTGGGAAAAGTGGGCAGCTGCATATAAATGAATGTGCATCTGGATCACTTTGTAGCACTGTAC
>NW_028054385.1:0-399 GCF_054177405.1 Leptonychotes weddellii
AATATTCCTACCTTAAAAAAGTGACACCAGGGCTGATGAGTAAAGGACAGGTAGGCAGCCAGGTAAAGAGTGTGGGAAGGACATTTTGGGCAGAGCCAGCAGCCTGAACAAAACCCTGGCAGAACTAGGGTCTCTCTTCCCACCTCTGGTCTGGACCTAAGAGAGGTGGGTCCAAATGGAAAGACCCCAGAAGGGCTCTAAGAGCCCTGAGGGAAATGGGCCTGGCCTGAAGGCCTCTCTCCCTTCAGGAGCAGAACAACCCCAACACGGAGTTCTACATGAAGAACCTGGTGCTGACCACACTGAACCTCTTCTTTGCGGGCACTGAGACGGTCAGCACAACCCTGCGGTACGGCTTCCTGCTGCTCATGAAGCACCCAGAGGTGGAGGGTAAGACTG
>NW_028054386.1:0-399 GCF_054177405.1 Leptonychotes weddellii
CAGCTCTTCCCCAGGGAGGTCGATATCAGCAGTGGGCACTTGGACGGCACCCTCTGGGGCTCGCAACTCCCCTCCCAGGGAGGGCAGTGTGGCCTCAGCTCTGACCTTGGGCACTGACACGTCCACAGATGTTCCCAAATCTTTGCTTGGCACTGACGCGCCGAAGGACGGCATCTTGAACTTGGGCATCTTGAACTTGCTGTCTCTGGCTGCCACCTCCTTGTCTCCCAGGGACAGCTCAGCCTCCGCCTTGGCGCCGGACACCTGGGCATCAACCTCCATGCTGGGCAGGGACACCTCCATGTCGGGGGCGCTCACCTCCGCTTTGGCGCCCTTCAGGTCCAGTTTCGGCCCCTTGATGTCCACCTGGGGGACCTTGATGTCCACCTGCGGGGCCTT
>NW_028054387.1:0-8790 GCF_054177405.1 Leptonychotes weddellii
CTCCATTCTAGCCATTGTCTTCACAATTGCTAGCCTGAATTCCATCTCAGACATCTTGGTTATATCTGCATCCATTTGTAAATCTGCAGCATAAGTCACAATCTCTGAGTCTTTTCTGTTTTGGGGGCTCCTCCTCCTAGTCATTCTGTTGATGGGTGTTTGAGGGAATGTATAGAGTCCAAATTATTGACCAGAACCCAACTAAGATGCACCTGTTTTCTTGGGACCTTAGGGTTGCTGGCCTCTTGTTTTCCCAGCCCATCTTCTGGGGTCGGGGCCTGCCGTACTGTTACTCAGGCAACCCTGTTTGGGCGGAGTTGCCCTGCGCCCCTGTGGCAGGGGATGGGCTCAGTGGGAATCAGTCTTTAGGGCTTTTGTTCTCTGGCGCCTTTCCCTGGCAGCTTTCCACATCTCTTCCACGAGTCAGAGCAGAAGAGACCATTTCCAAGCCTCTGCCTCAGAGCAGAGAGACCGCAGTCTGTTCTTCAGTGAGCTCTCCAGGCCACACTGTCTCTGTTTCTGTCCATGCTGCTATAAACTGCAGCGTCCTGGGTTGTGCACCCGTCCACAGCACTCCGAGTCCTGCCTCCAGGTCGGGGCTCGTCTCTGCCCTTTGTGCTTCTAAAACCGCCAGCTGCTCCCAGTTCGCCCGCGTGCAACTCCGCCGCTTGGGGTTTCCACCCTGGGGGTTGCAGTTGACCGGCGGGACTGGCTCACCGGGTTTCCGTCTCGGAGGCTGCAGTTCACGTGTGCGCGACTGTTGCTCCAGGTTTCTCTCCAGGGGGTTGCGGTTCGCGTGCGCGGAACCCCGCCGGTCTGGTCCTCCACCCCAGGGGCTGCCCTAAAGTCCTTTCCCGACGCTACCCGTCTGCGAGTCTCTGCCCTGTCCGCAGCGCGCGAGGCTGTCACTCACTGGCGGTGTAGGATCCCCATGGCCAGACACCCTCCCGCTGCCATTTATCCTCCGATATCTGCCTGCAGAATCATGGCTCTCCGCTTCATACCTCAAAACCAACCACCTGCGATATTCTGTTGGTAGAGATCCAGATCTTCTTACATCTCAGGCTGGTTTCGTGGGTGCTCAGAGTGGTCTGATAGATATCCAGCTCAATTCCGGGGACCAGTTGAAATAGGGTCCCCTACTCCTCCGCCATCTTTCCCCCCTCCAGAAGCTTTTTATCTTGATGAAGTCCCAAAAGTTCATTTTTGCTTTTGTTTCCCTTGCCTTTGGAGATGTGTCTTGAAAGAAGTTACTGTAGTCAATGTCAAAGAGGTTACTGCCTATGTTCTCCTCTAGGATTTGGATGGATTCCTGTCTCACATTGAGGTCTTTCATCCATTTTGAGTTTATCTTTGTGTATGGTGTAAGGGAATGGTCCAGTTTCATTCTTCTATATAGCTGTCCAATTTTCCCACCACCACTTATTGAGGAGACTGTCTTTTTTCCATTGGATATTTTTCTTGATTTGTCAAATATTAGTTGACCATAGAGTTGAGGGTCCATTTCTGGATTCTCTATTCCTTTCCATTGGTCTATGTGTCTGTTTTTGTGCCAATACTATGCTCTCTTGGTGATCATGACTTTGTAATATAGCTTGAAGTCAGGCAACATGATGACCCCAGTTTTGTTTTTCTTTTTCTGTTGGATCTTATTAGCTAGGATTTGTTGAGTATTTTGGCATCCATGTTCATCAGGGATATTGGTCTGTAATTCTCCTTTTTGAGGTGGTCTTTGCCTGGTTTTGGGATCAGGGTAATGCTGGCCTCATAGAATGAGTTTGGAAGTTTTCCTTCTGTTCCTATATTTTTTGGAACAGCTTCAGTAGAATAGTTATTATTTCTTCTTTAAACGTTTGGTAGAATTCCCCTTGGAAGCCATCTGGCCCTGAACTCTCATTTTTGAGAGGTTTTTGATGACTGTTTCAATTTCATTACTGGTTATTGGTCTATTCAGATTGTCAATTTCTTCCTCTTCCCGTCTTGGTAGTTTGTAAGTTTCCAGGAAGGCATCCATTTCTTCCACATTGTTTAATTTGTTGGCATATAGTTGCTGGTAATAATTTCTAATAATTGTTTCTATTTCCTTGGTATTGGTCATGAACTCCCTCTTTCCCTCATGATTTTATTAATTTGGATCCTTTCTCTTTTCTTCTGTAAAAGTTTGACCAGTGGTTTATTGATCTTATTAATTCTTTCAAAGAACCAGCTTCTAGTTTCATTCATCTGTTCTACTGTTCTTCTAGTTTCTATTTCATTGATTTCTGCTCTAATATTTATTATTTCTCTTCTCCTGCTTGGTTTAGGCTTATTTGCTGTTTTTCTCCAGGTCCTTTAAGTGTAAGGTTAGTTTATACATTTGGGATTTTTCTAATTTTTTGAGAAGGGCTTTGGATGGCTATGTATTTCCTCCTTAGGACTGCCTTTGCAGTATCCCATAGGTTTTGAACTGATGTGTTTTTGTTCTCATTGGTTTCCATGAATTGTTTAAGTTCTTCTTTAATTTCCTGGTTGACCCATTCATTCTTTAGCAGGATGCTCTTTAACTTCCAACTGTTTGAATTCCTTCCAAAATTTTTCTTGTGATTGAGTTCCAGTTTCAAGGCATTGTGGTCTGATAACATGCAGGGAATAGTCTCAGTCTTTTGGTATTGGCTGAGACCTGATTTGTGACCCAGTATCTGGTCTATTTTGGAGAAAGTTCCATGTTCACTCATGAAGAATAAGTATTCTGCTGTTTTAGGGTGGAATGTTCTGTATATATCTACGAAATTCACCTGGTCCAATGTGTCACTCAGAGCTCTTGTCTCTTTGTTGATCTTCTGTTTAGATAATCTGTCCAATGCTGAGAGTGGAGAGTTAAAATCTTCTACTCTTAATGAATTATTGTCGATCTGATTCTTTATTTTGGTTAACAGCTGGCTTATGTAGTTGGCTGCTCCCATGTTGGGGGCATAGATATTTACAATTGTTAGATTTTCTTTTTGATAGACCCTTTAAGAATGATATAGTGTCCCTCTGGATCTCTTATTACAGCCTTTGGTTTAAATTCTAATTTGTCTGATATAAGAATTGCTGCCCCAGCTTTCTTTTGAGGTTGGTTGGCATGATAAATGGTTCTCCATCCCCTCACTTTCAGTCTGGAGGTGTATTTAGGTTCAAAATGAGTCTCTTGTAGCCAGCATATGGATGGGTCCTGTCTTTGTATCCAGTCTGCAACCCTGTGAAGTTTCATGGGAGCATTTAGGCCTTTCACGTTGAGAGTTACTATTGAAAGATGTGTATTTATTGCCATCCTATTGTCTGTACAGTCCCTGTTTCTATGGATTTTCTCTGTAAATTTCTCGTCTACATTACTTTTGGGGTCTTTCTTCTTTTATAGAATCCCCCTTAGTATTTCTTGCAGGGCTGGCATGGTGGTCACATATTCTTTCAGTTTCTGCTGATCCTGGAAGCTCTTTATCTCTCCATCCATTCTGAATGACAGCCTTGCAGGATAAAGTATTCTTAGCTGCATATTCTTCTCATTTAGTATCCCGAATATGTCTTCTCAGCCCTTTCTGGCTTGCCAGGTCTCTGTGGATAGGTCTGATGTTATTCTGATGTTCCTCCCTCTGTATGTAAGGAATCCCTTCACCCTAATTGCCCTTAGGATGGCTTCCTTGGTTCTAAGATTTGTGAGTGTTACTATTACATGCCAGGGCATTGGTCTGTTCTCCTTGATCTTGGGAGGGGTCCTCTCTGCCTCTAGGACATGAATGCTTGTTTCATTCCTCAGATTAGGGAAGTTCTCAGCTATGAGTGGCTCAAATATGTCTTTTAGTCCTCTCTCTCTCTCTCTCTCTCCACCCCCTCAGGGATCTCCGTAATTCTGAATTTGGAATGTTTCATGGCATCATTGATTTCTCTAAGTCTGTTCTCATGGATTTTAAGCTGTCCCAGGCCTCCTCCTGTTCCTTCCTTTCTATCAGCTTATCTTCTAGGTCACTAATTCATTCTTCTACTTCATTTACCCTAGCAGTTAGAGTATCCAACTTAGACTGCATCTCATTCATAGCATTTTTATGTTCAGCCTGATTAGCTCTCATTTCTGCCCTTAGAGATTCTATGTTGCTGCTAATGGTTTTCTCAAGCCTAGCTATTGTCTTCATAATTGCTATCCTGAAGTCTGTTTCTGACATCTTGCTTATATCCATATCCATTAGGTCTGTGGGAGAGGCCATTGTCTGTGGTTCTTTTCTTTGTTGGGAGTTCCTCCTCCTAGTCATTCTGTTGAGGGATGGTTGAGGGGATATACAGAGTTGAAAATATCAACCACAATCCAGGAGGCAAGATGCACCCTGGGAAAGTTTGGAGGGGTCAGAAGCCACCATCAAAAAAACACAGCCAAAATGAAACCCAAGAATAAGATTTATAAAGTTAAAAAAAAGTGGGGGGCGTGAGGGGATGGGGGACTATAATCTCTCAATGTGGACAAGGTAAGGTGTTTCAGTTCTTCCTGGGCATATTTTGTTCTCTTTGCTAGAGAGCACTACTTCCCAGAGTTACAGGGAAATTAAAACTGGTATATATAAAGGTAGTATTGAATAGAGAAAAGGACTACATTGAAGCTTATATCTATATATATTAAAAAAATAGGTGTGAAAAAGTACAAGTTAAAAAGCTACTATGGAATATGTTGTATTAAACATCTAGCCCAGTGATGGGTATTAAGGAGGACACGTACTGCATGGAGCACTGGGTGTTATACAAAAACAATGAATCATGGATCACTACATCAAAAACTAATGATGTATTGTATGGTGACTGATATAACACAATAAAATAAAATTAAAAGAAAATAAATAAACATCTATTTGAAATGAGAAATAGGTAAAAAGTAAAAACAGAGAAGAAACATTAGAAAGAATTTTAAAAAAAGGAAAAAAAAAGTTGTATCTGAGAAATACAGTCTGTGAAGCAACACCAGGAGCTCAATATACTATTTTCCCCTGGTGTTGGGGATTTACAGCTTTATGGGGACCCTGGGGTGGTTGTCCTCCCATTCTTCCAGCTTGTCTTCTGGGGGAGGGGCCTGCCATGTTGTTTTTCAGGCAACCCTGCTTGGGCAGAGCTGCCCTGCCCCCTATCAGGGGGCTGGTCTCCATGGAAACTGTTTTTTGGGGCCTTTGTTCTCTGGTGGCTTTTGTTCTCTGGAGGCTTTTCGTGCCTTTTTGGAGTGTCAGAGCAAAGGAAAATGTCTGCACACAGACCTCCACCCCGGGGCAGAGAAGTCACAGTCTGGTCCTCTCTGAACCCTCCAGAACACACAGTCTCCCTTTCTGTAAGCGCTGCTGAAAAGCGGTCTCCCACAGGCTGTGCCCGCCCCCAGCAACCCTCTCAGCAGTTGACTCAGGCCCCCACTTGTCTCTACACTTTGTGCTTCCAAAACCGCAAGCAGTCCGGGTCTGCGGCCCTGGGTCTGTGGGTGCAGGACCTCATGAGCAGCCATCCCAGTCCCAGTGCGTTCCCCCTCAGCTCCTGGATCCTGTCTGAGTGTTGTTATCAGGCCCTTCCTGACCTGCCGCCACCACTCTGCAAGCTATCCCCATTCCTGGGCACAGGATACATTTGTGCTCAGATATTATATTACTTTCCAGTGGCCAGATTCTGGTGACTCTCTCCCCCTTCTGTTTATCCTCTGATATCTGTCCACGGAATCACAACTCCATCCTTTGTACCTCGGAGACTGCTCGTCCTCTGCCCCCATAGAGATCTAGACATATTCTTACATCTCAGGCTGATTTCATGGGTGTTCAGAATGGCTTGGTAGATATCCAGCTAATTTCAGGGGACTGGTTGAAAGGGAGTCCCTCACTCTTCCCCCATCTTGCCCCTCCCCCATGAATGATTTTTTAAATGTATTATTAGACTCAGTTTGCTCATATTTTATCGAGAATTTATGTTGCATGTTCATCAGGGATATTGGCCTGTCTTTATCTGGTTTTGGTATCAAGGTAATGCTGGCTTCATATGAATTTGGAAGTTTTCCTTCCTTTTCTATTTTTTGGAATAGTTTGAGAAGAACAGATATTACCTATTTTTAATATTTGGTAGGTTCACATCTGGGTTTTCTATTCTGTTCTATTGATCTGTGTGTCACTTTTGTGTCAGTACCATACTGGCTTGATCACTACAGCTTTGTAATGTAACTTGAAGACCATAATTGGAATGTCTCCAGCTGTGCTTTTCTTTTTAAAGTTGTTTTGGCTATTTGCAGTCTTCTGTGGTTCCATACAAACTTTAGGATTGTTTGTTCTAGCTCTGCTGTTGGTATTTTTTTTTTTAAAGATTTTATTTATTTATTTGACAGAGAGAGAGATAGCGAGAGCAGGAACACAAGCAGGGGGAGTGGGAGAGCGAGAAGCAGGCTTCCCGCCGAGCAGGGAGCCCGATGTGGGACTCGATCCCAGGACCCTGGGATCATGACCTGAGCCGAAGGCAGACGCTTAACGACTGAGCCACCCAGGCGCCCTCTGCTGTTGGTATTTTATAGGGATTACATTAAATGTGTAGATTGCTTTGGGTAACATAGACATTTTAACAATCTTTATTCTTCCAACCCATGAGTATGTATATTTTTCCATTTCTTTGTGTCATCTTCAGTTTCTTTCTTAAGTGTCCTATAGTTTTCAGAGTACATATATTTTAACTCTTTGGTAAAGTTTATTCTGATATATCTTATGATTTTGGATGCAACTGTAAATGGGATTGATTCTTTGATTTCTCTTTCTGCTGCTTCATTATTAGTGTATAGAAATGTAACAGATTTCTATATGTTGATTTTGTATTCTGTGACTTTACTGAATTTGTGCATCATTACTATACAGTCAATTAATCTTTTACAAAGCAGGAAAGACTATCCCATGGAAAAAAGACAATCCCTTCAACAAATGGTGTTTGGAAAACTACACAGCAATGTGCAAATAATGAATCTGGACCATTTTTGTGCACCATATAAAAAGATAAAACGAAATGGATTAAAGACCTAAATGTGAGACAGGAAACCCTTAAAACCATAGAGGAGAACACAGGAATAATTTCTATGATAGAGACCATAGCAACTTTGTTCTAGATGCTTCTCCTGAGGCAAAGGAAACAAAAGCACAAATCAGCTATTGGAACTGGTTCAAAATATAAAGCTTCTGCAGAACAAAGGGAACAATAACAAAACTAAAAGGCAACCTACAGAATGGGAGAAGATATTTGCAAATGACATATCTGATACAGGGTTAGTATCCAAAATATGTAAAGAATTTATCAAACTCAACACCCAAAACTCAAACAATCCAATTAAAAATGGGCAGAAGACATGAGCAAACATTTCTACAAAGAATACATACAGATGGCCAACAGGCAAATGAAAAGATGCTCAACATTACTCATCATCAGGGAAATACAAATCACAACTACACAGAGATATAACCTCACCCCAGTCAGAGTGGTCAAAATTAACAACACAAGATTCAAAAGTATTGATGAGGATGTGGAGAAAGGGGAAACCTCTTACACTGTTAGTGGAAATGCAAACTGGTGCAGCCACTGTGGAAAACAGTATGGCAGTTCCTCAAAAAGCTAAAAATAGAGCTACCCTATGACCAATCAATTGCAGTACTAAGTATTTACACAAAGGATACAAAAATACTGTTTTGAAGGGATCCATGCATCCTGATGTTTATAGCAGCATTATCTACAATAGCTAAATTATGGAAGGAGCACAAATGTCCACAAACTGATGAATGGATAAAGAACATGTGGTATATATAAACAATGGAATATTACTCAGACAAAAGGAATGAAATCTTGCCATTTGCAGCAATATGGATGGAGCTAGGGAGTACTATACTAAGCGAAATGTCAGTCAGAAAATGACAAATACCATATGATTTCATTTATATGTGGAATTTAAGAAACATAACAAATGATCATAATTTTTTTTAAAAAAAGGAAAACCAAGAAACAGACTCTTAACTATAGAGAACAAACTGATGGTTATAAAAGGGAAGGAGAGGGGTGGGATATGTTAAATAAGGTGATAAGGATTAAAGAGTGCACTTGTATTGAGCACCAGGTGTTGTATGTAAGTGTTGAGTCACTAAATCTTACACCTGAAACTAATATTACTCTGCATACAAACTAACTGGAATTGTAAAAAAAAGCTTTAAAAAACGTTTGGTAGAATTTGCCTGTAAAGCCGTCTGGCCCTGTTTGATTACTGATTACTGATTCAGTATCTTTGTTGGTTATCAGTCAAAGTTTTCTATTTCTTCCAGTCTCAAAACTGGTAATTTAAAGATTTTTTTTTTATTTGAGAGAGAGAATGAGAGACAGAGAGCAGGAGAGGGAGGAGGGTCAGAAGGAGAAGCAGACTCCCCGTGGAGTGCAGTACATGCCCTCCTTAATACCCATCACCGAGCTAAACAATCCCCCCTCCCCTCTAAAACCCTGTTTGTTTCTCAGAGTCCATAGTCTCTCATGGTTCCTCTCTCCCTCCGAATCCCCCCCCTTCATTTTTCCCTTCCTTCTCCTAATGTCTTCCATGCTATTCCTTATGTTCCACAAATAAATGAAACCATATGATAATTGACTTTCTCTGCTTGATTTATTTCACTTAGCATAATCTCCTCCAGTCCCATCCATGTTGAAGTAAAAGTTGGGTATTCATTCTTTCTGATGGCTGAGTAATATTCCATTGTATATATGGACCACATGATTTTTAAAAATTTTTTACTTTATTCAACTTCAATTAATTAA
>NW_028054388.1:0-399 GCF_054177405.1 Leptonychotes weddellii
AGCCCCCAAGCGGGTGTGGACGCGGGGAGGACCCCGCAGGGCCGAGGCCGGGGGAGCACGAGCACCGCGGGGGGCGGCCGCCCCCTGACCGCAGACTGCGGGAGCAGCCCCAGGAACCGAACCCGGGCGCGCATAAACACCAGCGCATGGACCCCCGGAGCGGATCCGAGCCCAGAAAGGGGAGACCCGACAGCCCCGTAATCAGCACCGCGGGACCCCCCGTCACCGCACACAAAGCCACCGAAACCCCACCGTCTACACCGCGTGCCCTTCCTCCACCGGGTCCTGTGAGCACGCACCCCCTCAGCAGTTCCCGCTTAGGCGACTTCTCACCTTCTCCCACGTGCAGTCCTGAGGAGGCCGGGCTCCTGGCGGTGTGGATAAGGACCCACGTCGTCC
>NW_028054389.1:0-399 GCF_054177405.1 Leptonychotes weddellii
TTTTCATTGAAAATCATCTTTTCTCATAGGTAATTTTCTTGGGCAAAAAAAAATCCTTCTTTAATTTAACTTAATATTTTGAGGGGCACCTGGGTGGCTCAGTCAGTTAAGCATCTGACTCTTGATTTTGGCTCTTGGGGTCGTGGGATCGAGCCCCCTGTCAGGCTCCATGCTCAGCGTGGAGTCTGCTTGAGATTCTCTCCCTATGCCCCTCCCCCTGCTCTCTCAAAATAAATAAATCTTTTTTAAAAAATAAAATTTTTGGGGGGGGGAAGAGCAAGATGGTGGAGGAGTAGGAGACCTAAATTTCGTCTGGTTCCAAGAATTCAGCTAGGTAGGGATCAAACCATTCTGAACACCTACAAACTCAACAGGAGATCAAAGAAAAGAATAGCAGCA
>NW_028054390.1:0-399 GCF_054177405.1 Leptonychotes weddellii
CCGACACGGGGTGTGTTCACGCTGTGCAAATGTTTGCAACTGCCCATCAACAATCCGTATCTCTTTCTACGAGTATGATACACTTCACTTTAAAATTTTACTCACACGTGTACAGACGGGCTCCATGTAGAAACTGCCCATCCCCGATGTCGTCAGGCACCTGGGGCACAGGCCACACCACCTGGCTTTGACCCTGATCACCTGTGGCACCGCTGAGGGGAGTAACACCCTGACAGCGAGATTTGCTGAGCGCGGACTGCTGGGAACAGGGAAGATGCAGCAAAGACCAGGGGAGATACACCAGCACCTGGGCTTCCCCTGCTGAAAGCCCCCCCACGCCGTCCCTGCCTGGGCTCAGCTGCCCCCTCAACACCTAACAATCCCCCCGGCTCTGCTTCT
>NW_028054391.1:0-399 GCF_054177405.1 Leptonychotes weddellii
CTCTCTCTATCTCTTTCTCTCTCTCACACACACATTCTCATTCCCCTCTCGTGGTGGCCGATTGCCGGGCGTTCCCAATCTCCCTCCCCCACCCCTTCAGCCAGTTCTTAAAGGAGCAGGCCGGCAATCTTGGAAGGCGGGAGAAATAGGGAAAACTAAATTGTGTGTGTGTGTGTGTGTCCATGCAGCAGCGTGTGTGCGCGCCTGTATGTATGTGTTGGCTTTATAATGGTGTGTCAGAAAGCCTGTGTGTGTTGAGTGTGCTGCTATTTCTGATTCTGTCTCCACCTAGGTGTCACCATTATGCTGCATGTGTCTCTGGACGGTTACCTGTGTGGTGTGTGTGTGTGATTATATTTCAGTAAGTCTCTGCGTGTGTGTCTCTGAATGTATTTCTCC
>NW_028054392.1:0-399 GCF_054177405.1 Leptonychotes weddellii
TAATTTTAGGTAGTGACATCTGACAGAAAGCTAGCTCAATACAAGGGGACAAACCTGAGCAGGGGCAAGTCCTACAGGGAAAGCTTCTGACCCTAAATAACTAAGGGTGAATGACAACCCAAAATTCAAGAGAAAAACAGAATGGGATTGAGAAGAAAATGATAACATCTAAATTAAAGTTTAAAAGTATAAAGTGTCCAAAAACAAGCATACAGTGTCTTCCCTATTCTTAAGAGATTTGTACTAGAGATGTGGTGGGGGGGGGGAGAGGGGATGATGGAGAATCCACAAATATTGTATGAATAATGACAATAGAGATTTATTTACTAAAAATAGATTGCTCTTGTCATCAAATGCTTCAGAGGGCTGCATTTCTCTCCATAGCTTTTTTCTTTCTTG
>NW_028054393.1:0-399 GCF_054177405.1 Leptonychotes weddellii
AAACTCACAGCCCTGAAATCCAGAGTTGTGTGCTTCACCTACTGAGCCATCAAGGTACTCCACATATTGGCTTCTTAACAATGTACTTAGTTCTTCATTTTTTGCCAAACTAAATACAATAATATAATAAAACATTAAGTACTCACCATAGGTTTATCTTCTTTTGTCTTATTACAGGAAAACTATAAAGATAACCATGAGTCCATTAGTAAACCTGGTGTGTACGTTATTGAACTATGGTACTATGTTTCTAGAAATTGTGAAATGTATTCCTAAATTTGCTAATCTAAAGACTACTGGCATAACAAATAGTTCACAATCATTTACTATATAGCTTTCCCTAGAAACTAAGGTTTCTAAGAGTTAAGAATTCTAATATATATAACAGACTACTAGAAA
>NW_028054394.1:0-399 GCF_054177405.1 Leptonychotes weddellii
AATGCTTTCTCTGCATCGATTGAGAGGACCATATGGTTCTTCTCTCTCTTCTTATTAATGTGTTCTATCACATTGACTGATTTGCGAGTGTTGAACCACCCTTGCATCCTGGGGATAAATCCCACTTGGTCATGGTGGATGATCCTTTTAAAATATCGTTGGATCCAATTAGCTAGGATTTTGTTGAGGATTTTGGAATCCATATTCATCAGGGATATCCAACTGAAATTCTCTTTTTTGATGGGGTCTTTGCCTGGTTTGGGGATTAAGGTGATGCTGGCCTCATAGAATCATTCTGGAAGCTTTCCTTCTGTTTCTATTTTTTGAAACAGCTTCAAGAGAACAGGTATTATTTCTTCTTTGCATGTTTGGTAGAATTCCCTAGGGAATCCATCAGGC
>NW_028054395.1:0-399 GCF_054177405.1 Leptonychotes weddellii
TAGCAGCCATTTATCTGTAGTGTCTTCTCCCATTCTGTGGGTTGCCTCTGTTTTTTTGACTGTTTCCTTTGCTGTGCAGAAGTTTTTATCTTGATGAAGTCCCAGGAGTTCATTTTTGCTTTATTTCACTAGCCTCTGGAGATGTATTTTTTTTTTAAGATTTTATTTATTTATTTATTTGAGAGACAAAGAATGAGTATATGAGAGGGAGGAGGGTCAGAGGGAGAAGCAAACTCCCTACTGAGCAGGGAGCCCAATGCCGGACTCAAACCCAGGACTCCAGGATCATGACCTGAGCGGAAGGCAGTCGCTTAACCAACTGAGCCACCCATGGGCCCCTGGGGATGTATCTTGAAAGAAGTTGCTGTGGCTGATGTCGAAGACGTTACTGCCTATGTT
>NW_028054396.1:0-399 GCF_054177405.1 Leptonychotes weddellii
ATAGTACAACTTTCAATCAATGGTGTCAACCACTGATAATTACACTCTCATCACCCTCACTGTCTCCTTTCACAACTAGCAACATTTTGACTTTACTGTTACTGTTTACTGTTGTCAAAATGTTGCTAGTTGTGAAAGGAGACAGTGAGGGTGATGAGAGTGTAATTATCAGTGGTTGACACCATTGATTGAAAGTTGTCCTATTATTCAGTTTCTTTGGAACTGAGACTATAGCTTTTAGAATTATATTGGATAAATCTCTCTTACAGACCCACCATTTAGCATCAGTTCGTATGTCTGACTCTCACTGTGACTCTTTTATTATGACATCTTTGTGTGCCTTAAACTTAGCTCAATAGGTTACAAAGTAGATATTAAATAGATGTTAATTGAATGAAT
>NW_028054397.1:0-399 GCF_054177405.1 Leptonychotes weddellii
CAGTGGGTGGGCCAATCAGAAGACCCTGTGACTGAGAGAGAAACCTCTGTTCCATCTTACTCCCTCAACTATTACTTCCTAACAGGAAGATCTTTTTTTTTTTTTTTTAAGATTTTATTTTTTTCCTCTGTGATTTTTATTTATTTATTTTATTATGTAGGGGCGCCTGGGTGGCTCAGTTCGTTGGGCGGCTGCCTTCAGCTATTTTATTATGTTTTGTTAATCACCATACATTACATCATTAGTTTTTGATGTAGTGTTCCATGATTCATTGTTTGCATATAACACCCAGTGCTCCATGCAGTACGTGCTCGCTTTAATACCCATCACCGGGCTAACCCATCCCCCCTTCCCCCTCCCCTCTAGAACCCTCAGTTTGTTTCTCAGAGTCCATAGTCT
>NW_028054398.1:0-8790 GCF_054177405.1 Leptonychotes weddellii
TGAGAAACAAACAGGGTTTTAGAGGGGAAGGGGTGGGGGGATGGGTTAGCCCGGTGATGAGTGTTAAGGAGGGCACGTACTACATGGAGTACTGGGTGTTATATGAAAACAATGCATCGTGGATCACTACATCAAAAACTAATGATGTATTGTATGGTGACTAACGTAACAATAAAATAAAAAAAATAAAATGCATTATGCATATTTTTGCTATATAGTCCAAAGTATTTTATTCATGAGGTCCTTTTGTTTCCATTAAATGAAAGTTGCTAACTGAGCAAATGAATGTACAATGGTATAAAATTTTATCAAATTTAGTATTTAGTTCTAGTTTCTGTGAAGATAAAAATAGTGAGAAAAGTCTTATTCAGAACTGAGGATTTATTTTTCCCAAAGGTAAAATACTTCTCCCTTAGTTTTCCTGCCTATGTCTCTCCTCACCTCCATTATTCCTCCTACTCTGGGGGAAATAGATTTTTTTTTTTTTAGGTACACAATAACAAACTAAATTTATAGTGTAGATAATTATTCATTTGTTTTTGGTGAGTGACACTGCAATTTAATTTGTTACTGTGTCATCTTTATTATTTAATTTAGGAAAGGTAAACACACACAGAACACACTACTGTTGTTTCCATATGTTCTCTTTTTAATCTCAGTTCTCTGTCTTTATTTTTACCCTAAGATTTTATCTTTCATAGCTTAAAATTATCTTTTTAAGAGAGTATATTACAAATTATATTGGATCCTAGAATGTCCAGAGATCCGAAATATCGTTACTTAAACTCATATCTGAATATATATGAGTCCTGAACATAAAGAGATAAGAATCTTCCAGTATTCCTAATTCTTTACCTCTATCTGAAAGCATTCCCTCAGTTCTTGTGCAGAGATAACAAACAGGTTTCACACTATTTTCAGGCTAATCAGAGCAGTTGACCACTCAAAGTGCTAGATTGATTCTGAAATTGCAGCTTCATTCTCAGAGTTTCACAGAGGTGCATGTGCCAACTCTGTGCTATTTTGCTGAAGGAAAGCAGTTCTCAACTCTTGGTTGCAAATTAGAATCACATGGGAAATTTTTAACAAACACCATTGCCCAGGCTCTACCCCAAACCAGTCCAGTCAGATTCTCTAGGGCTGGGGCCCAGGCATCAGTATGTTTTAAACTTTCTCAAATGATGTTAATGTACAGCTATGTTTGAGAACCTTGGTTTCAATATGATCTGATATACTAACCCATCTGCCGTCCAGTAAATTTTATTTTCATTCTATCTTCAAGTCAAATATGTATGAAATATTAAAGTAGCTCTAATAGAACCATTTTGATTTGCAGGTTCTGACCAATTCCGGGTTACATAAATCTTACTTAGGATCATTATCATGCCACTGTGCTTTGTCCATCTTTTTCTATCTATATATCACTTACAGTCCTAAAATGAAGGTGGGCATGAGGATTGGGGATGTGCAAAATGGTATGGTAACTGCCTTGAATACCTGAGACTCCTAACATCATTACTGTGTCCAGTCAGCTGAGAAAGACATTGTAAAAATTGTAAGATAATACAACATTGTGCAATTGTAAATTCTCCTTTTAGAAAGATTTGAATATTTCTGTCCGTGATCTAATTTTTTAGTAACTGAATGCAATTCCAAAAGGTATATCACAGATAATTTAAAAATTATGTCTGATCAACTGGGAAATATTAATACTGGCCTTTGAAATCAGTTTTCCTAAAATACAAATTATGCCTCTGTCAAGATATTATCTGATATCGCATAACTCTTTCTTCTCCTTGCCTCTACTTCCTTCACAGAAGTATCATTATCCTGAATTTAGTGTTTATAATAATGTTCTCCATTTTCTTATTACCATATTTATATATCCCTTGACAATATAGAATATTATTTTGTATATTTTTATGTTGTAATTCCAAATATGAAAATTATCTTCAGAGTTCTCATTTTTCTTTAAACATTTTACACATACTTATTTTATCATCTTTACTTGCCAATATTAATATCACAATTTCTTGATCATCAAAATCTGTCTTTTTCTTCCCTCCTCACTTTTGCTTATGGTACCTTGTTTATTTTTCTGCTATGTAATTTTTAGTTCTGAGCTTCAACTCAGGGAATCTTTATATGAGGACAGCCTATGGGCCCTTTTTGAGATTATCATCTTCTAGAAAGGCACTGTTTTTACATTTGTGAGGTGGCTCAAGTTACTACCAACTCAGCGAACTCTTCAAGTTAATTTTGTGGCATGGAGTGTTATGGGCTATGTGGGTACCAAAGATAGAACCTCGTATCCTAAGTGTAGGTGGGAATGAAGTTGTGAAATCTCAGTAAGACCTTTTAAACAAAATTTTGCCAGATCCCAAGCCTGGATAGATCATTTTACTTGTTATTGGCCTTTGACAGGAGGTTGGGTTTTGTCTAATTCATGCTTTCATTGAAGGTGTAGATCTTGGCTTGGTCTGGGTTCTTTTTTGTTCCACCTTTTCCTGTTCCCTATTCCATTCCTTGCTAGGAGCCAAGGCCTTGTCTCCTTTTCTCCAGCTGTGGAGGTGCAAGTGTCTTGAATACTGAAAAAGACAAAAAATCCCCCAAATAGTATAGTTACAGCTTCATTGTACTACTTGATTCCGACCTTCCTCTTCATTTTTGCATGGCTCCTGGAGATTTCCCTTAGTTTCCTGAGAGCTCAGCTATGTAATTAAATACCTGTTGGTCATATTTATCCAGCATATCTAGATGATTTCTAACAGGCAGTTGCTCATAGGAATGCCTGCCTTATCCCTGAAAACAGATGTGTCCTACATTACTGAAAGTCTTGATGATGAAGCTTCTGGTAATGAAGTGTATCATCTACTTCTTACCTCATCTGTTCATTCACTTGACAAATATTAATTGAATATCTCCTCTGTGTCTTTCACTCTTCTGTACCTTGAGGAGAAAGTGGTTATCAAAAACAATTGCTACTGTCAAGGAGCTTACATTCTAGTGGGAGAGACAAACAGCAAATTAAATGTATGTGTGTGTGTGTTTTTCAAATATGTGTTATACACTATACACATACATATACATGAGAACATATCATATTCTTAAGTAGCTCTCAAAAATATAGAATCTTGGGTCAGCATGAGTGATGGGTGATATTTTAGATATAGTGGCCAGTTAGTTGAGGCTTCTCAGAGGAGGGGACATTGATCAGGTAGAAAAGTAGTGAGGGGGGCACCAGGGTGGCTCAGTTGTTAAATGTCTGCCTTCGGCTCGGGTCGTGATCCCAGGGTCCTGGGATCAAGCCCCGCATCGGGCTCCCTGCTTGGCGGGAGACCTGCTTCTCCTTCACCCTCTCCCCCTGCTTGTGTTCCCTCTCTCACTGTGTCTCTCTCTGTCAAATAAATAAATAAAATCTTTAAAAAAAAAAAAAAAGTAGTGAGGGAGCTAAGCAGATGGACAGGGGTTATATGAACAATCTGGGCAGAGACAACATTAAGTACAAATACCTAAGAATGGAAGTTGAGATGTTTTTATGAAGTTAAATAAAAGCTCAGGAGAATGTAATCCATTTAAAGAAAGTAGAATTTTTGGAACATTAAATCAGTCACTTGGTCATTGAGGAGCTAGAGATTTCCTAATCAGTTCATTTACAGTCCAATCAATCATCCAGCCAAATAAAAACTTATTGAGTACTTCATATGTTAGGTGTTGATTGAGACACAAAAGCTAAACACCAGTAACTCAATGTGTGCTCACAGTTTAATAGGGAAGGCAGGGGATAACCTCATGGAAAGTAACGTAGTCACAAGAAATATTTTAATTGTTGTCATCTTGTTGCTTCCAGAAGAATAATATAAGAATCATGTTTTACTTTTTTCAATTTATTAATCATTTATAGCTTTAAAATTATAACTATACCAAATGTATACGTAAGCACTAATATTATAAGTATGTTTATAAAACTGCTCGAATTTGCCAAAAGTTCCTTGGATCTTTTATCAGTTTCTCTTGGTATCTGGTCTCTCTCACATCAGCATAAGCAAATTTGTTTTCTGAAAACAAAAGAGAATACAAAAATAAGAATAGCTCTTTTAAAAATGAACAACAAACTTTAAAAATACCTTTAAAATAATTTTATGGAAAAAAAGGAAAAGTAAAATTTCCCACAAAATTCATGGTGAGAGTTAGGGGCACAATTGTTAATAATGTCCAGAACACTTGCCATAACAAAGCTCTGGATCCTTATAGCCCTTTCTTCTACTAAGTAATACAGATATCTCCCACTATAATATCAATAATACATTCCTGAAATGAGATGTTTTAAGTGCAAATGCTAACTAGGAGCTGCTTTCCCACTGTTTGAAATGGGAAATATATTTCTCATGACCCTAAAACCTAATCCAATTTATTAAAGTATAACAGAAGCACAGTAAAAGCATATATATATAAATAACAAACTTAACCAAAAATGGTTAAGACATCATTTTCTGATTTAAAAAAAGGACAGTGTGGTAGAGTTAATAAAAATGGCACGGTTGTAATAATGCTACGATGCTTTTATCAGCTACAACACCCAATTTGTATGTTACCTTTATGGAAGCTATACGTTCTTTTCAAAATGACTATGATTCTAATGGCATACCGGTTATATTTAGAAAATATTTCCAAACTTATCCTACACATCTTTTAGTTACAAATTTAAAAGTTTAATGAGTTTGATGGAAGTAAAATTAAATTTTACCATATGAATATTAGCTGAAATAAATTGTTGAAAGAAACACACATTGCATGAAGTTCATACATTGGAAAACAAGAGGCATTCTATGAGGAAAACATTAGCTAGAGAGATAGTCTATAGAGTGTATCTATCCTGTTTTTATTTAAACTTATTCTAAAAACCTTAAACATATTTTTCCTTGTTCATGTAAGGAAATGGAACTAGAAGAGAATTAAAACATGAATGATCATAAAAGTCCATATACATACAAATATACATGTATACATAAATCTATAATGGTAGAAGTTTATATAATCTCCTTATATGAATGGTATAAACAATTACGTGACTAAGGAAATATTTACTGAATTTTATAAAATTGGATTTCTTGAGTATTAAAAATCAATCATTATAAAATATGTTTATATAATAATATCTTTGTAGAGGCCAACATTTAATAGGGGATCTCATTGTTCGGGAGATTAATTTAGAAAGTTTGTAATGGAGTATATTTTGAAAATCATATTTCAATTATCCAGATTTTCATATTTTCAAACATGGAATAACTTGTTTATGCTTTTTAAAATGATAGCTTTGAAATAATATGAATTCCTTATTAAATAGTAAGAATATGATTGAAGTAAGTGACAAAATAGAGATGAAGAGATTGTTTCCTTTATAGCACTGTGCCAAATAGTTTACATACATTATTTTATATAATTCTTATAACAACCTGGTGAAGTAAAGATTATGACAAATGTTTTAGAAAATAACAAAGTAAAATAAGAAGGAAATAAACAGTTAAGCTTCTAGTCAAGATGGAGGGGAAATAAAGGACCAGATTTACCTTTCTGCCTCAAAAAACTTCAGAGTGGGAAAAATATAAAACATTAGTTTTCAGATGTTGGACAACAGGCAGCACAGGACAATGATCTCTGAAAGAGGGGAAACAAATGAAGTTGAGTTTTATGATCACCCAGAATAATACCTGAAGAGAGTTTTCAGACCGGATGACAGGGTAGTGAAAGGGTGAGCCCAGCAGTGTCTCTGAACTGAAGAGATGAACTTGGGAATTTGGGAAGATCAAAGTATCTGGAGTTCACAGGGCAGAGTAAAGAAGAGAGAGTTGCAGAGAGAGAAAGCTGAGATCAGCAGAAGGTCCCACTTCTCTGAGCCTTCATCTGAGTATTTATCAGAACATGCATGTGAGGAAGCTACCTGAAGCCAAGGAAAGAATAACATGAAAGAAACAGGCATAAAAATCTCCACAGCTCAAATGGAGCAGGAATTATTGGTGGTGTCAACAACTTAAGTAGAAAACATTATAATAAATGAAGAATCAGGTACATTGTGCAGAAGGGTATTGGCTCACTTTTGGGGCAAGATAATACCTAGACCAAAGGCTTATCTGGTCCTGCTTAACAAAGCTTAAAAGCAAATTTAAAAGGTTCAAAACCCAAGGAAAATAAATTAATAAAACTTCACCAAGACAGATCACAAAGAAATTGCTTACAATCAGTGATAAAGAGGGGAGAACCATTCTGCAGAGAAACAAACATGAGAATTCCAACAGACTTTTTGGGGGGAACAGTACCTATGAAAAGACAGTGGGACAATACCTTTCAAGTGCTGAAATAACAATCAACCTTGAATGGTATTTCCATAATAAAAGTGAAATATTTGTTCAAACATACAAAAAGTGAAGTAATTCATCACCAGCAGACATGCACTTTTAAAAGAAGTCCTTCAGGAAGAGTGAAGTGAACCACATAGGAATCTTCATCTATACAAAGGAATGAAACACCAGAAATGAGAAATATGTGATAAATACAAAATGATTTTTTCTTATATGCTAAATTACATTAAAAGATAATTGAAGGTTTAAATAAAAATAGCAACAGTGTTTTGTGATATTTATAACATGTAAAAATAAACTGTATGACAACAATAACACAAAGGACAGAAGGGAAATAAATTGTACTATTTCAAGGTCTACCATAAGTGATAAAATATTACTTGACAGTAGACTGCTCTAAGTTATCTATACAAGAAACATTAAAGCAAAATTTGACCAAAGGTATATGGATTGCAAGGTACATGAGTAGATATCAACATCATTAATCATTAGAGAAATTTAAATTAAAACAACAATGAAATATCAGCATATACTTATTAGAATGGCTAAAATTAAAAAATAATAATAAACTGACAATATTAAACTTTGGCAAAGATGTGTAGCAACTAGAACTCTCATGCATTGCTGTCGGAATGCAAAATGGTATGGCCACTTTGGAAAACAGCTTGGCAGTTTCTCATAAAGTTAAACATACATTTGCCATATGACCCAAAAGCTCCACTCTTAGATATTTACCTAAGTGAAATGATTATATTTCTGAATATTAACAGCAGCTCTATTTATAATGCCAAAATTTGGAAATATGAAAATGTCCTTAACCTGGTGAATGGATCAATATAATGCAGTATATGCATACAATGGGATACTACTCAGCAATACAAATTAATGAAATACTGACATTTGCAAGAATGTGGATAAATGTCAAATGCATGTTGGTAAGTGAAAGAAGCCAGGCTCCAAATTCTACACACTATATTGATCCATTTATATAACCTTCTGGGAAAGGTAAAACTATAGTGACAGAAATTGATGAGGGATTGCCAATGGCAGGGGGTATGAAAGGTGATGAATCCAAAAAACAAACAAACAAACAAAAGCCCAAGAATTCCTATATGAAACCCACACTTGCTTGATACAAAAGGTCTTGTACTCTTTTTTTTTTCCAAGAGGTCCTGTACTCTTAATACTAATCCTATGATGACACATTCAAGTTTAACTAAAGAGAGAGAAGTATGAGAGCAATTATTTGGGTAACTCATATTCTAAAAAAACCGCTATTCTTTTATTACTTTCTTGGTTCTCCAAGTGTGTTACTCAGACCAGCAACATCGGCCACACCTGGGAGCTTGCTGGAAATACAAATTCTCAGGCTCCCTTCCCAGACCTACTGAATCAGAAACTCTGGGGATTGGAGTGGATCCAGTAATGTGTTTTAACAAGCCTTCCAGATGATTCTGATGTGCACTAAAGCTTGAGAACTACAGATATACATTAACTCATTAGCCTTCATTACTTCAAACAGTAAATGCAAATGAATTGGGTTACTCTCAGTTAACCTGCATGGGAACACTACTCACCTGTATACTCTCTTATGAAATGCCAACTCTTAGCGAAATCTTCCATTCCTCCCTACCCCTACACAATACATTGTTTACACCTTTATTAAACAATCATTTCCTTTCACCTTGTGTTATATTTCATTGCTGACATGTCTACAGCCTTCACTAGAATGCCAGTTCCATGGGGCATGGATTCTCATTTTTCAAGATTTATAAAACTCATTGCCAGTATAATCAGAGTAAGGACAAATCCAGCTGGTCATGAAGGTTAAAATAATTGGGAAGTGTCAGTTTCCAAGGTACATAAAGTTTCAGGCTTGGTTTAAGTAAATCATTTACATTTAGTAGTCATCATATTTTCAGACCCATCAAAATGAGGGTGGGGGTGTGGCAGCCATGAAAATATTGCTCACAGGGCACCTGGGTGGCTCAGTCGTTAAGCGCCTGCCTTTGGCTCAGGTCATGGTCCCAAAGTCCTGGGATGGAGTCCCACATCTCGCTCCCTGCTCAGCGGGAAACCTGCTTCTCCCTCTCCCACTCCCCCTGCTTGTGTTCCTTCTCTCGCTGTGTCTCTCTCTGTCAAATAAATAAAATCTTAAATAAAAAAAAAAAAAGAAAACATTGCTCACAGATTTCTTACTGCAGGGAGCATAATTGATCAGTGGCCCAGCTGCTGAGTTCTGAATCTATCATTGCACTTCCCACAGGTTGCTTCTAGCCAATGATAGCATGCAGCAGGGATACTAAATCAGGGGTATTCCTGCAAGATACAGGACTTCTTTAATGAGCAACTTTGGCTCAAGGACTACCCATCAGCCTTGCTGAAACTTTCTTGAAACTGAACTGCATCTAAGACTTTTCCTACCTAACCT
>NW_028054399.1:0-399 GCF_054177405.1 Leptonychotes weddellii
GTAGGAGCAGTTCTCCTCTCTGATGGATGAGCTGTGTCCTTAATTCAGAAACTCAGGTGCTGTTGATCACTTATTAACCAGACTGTCAACCCAGCAGAGTTGGATAGCCTCACCTGTGGCTGCCTTCTCCTGGAGAGCTTATGTTGACCCAGTGTAAAATGAAAACTCCTGTTTTGTGACTCATGATAGGGATATCTTAAAATCTGTTTCCTAGTAACTGTCAGTCTTGGATCTAGATAAAGTCCTACAGCAGACCAACCACCTCCTGACAATGCCAGTTAGTGGTGGAGAGTGGCTGCTGACATTTTGGGGGAAGAAAGGTGGTAAAAACCTGGATCAAAGGTTGAAGGAGTTTGGAGCAGGGAAGAGGAGAGCAGGGACAACTGAGATCTGCTGGGT
>NW_028054400.1:0-399 GCF_054177405.1 Leptonychotes weddellii
GGTGTCGCCGTCAAACGTCTCGGGGAAGGGAATCGGGTTCCTCCACCGCCGGGTCTGGGGCCGCAGGGGCAGGGCCAGGAGGGCCTTGATCAGCTGCACTCGGCCGTCCATCGCGCTGCGCTCGCGCTCGCTGGGCTCGGCCGGGCTGGGCGGGGCTGGGTTGAGGCGGGCGGGGAGGCGTGGCGGGAAGTGCGTGTGCACGGGGGCGGGCCCGGGCCCTAGGGGCGTGGCCTGTCCGGGCTCCGCCCCCGAGGCCGGGTGGTCGCTAGGGCGCAGGCGCAACACGGGGTAGGCTCCCGAGGGCCACTGCGGACAGGGGGAGGGTCAGGCCAAAGGGCCGCTCGGGGAGGCGGGGTCAGAGTAGAGGGGCGGGGCCGAAGGGCCCCAGGCGGGCGAGGG
>NW_028054401.1:0-399 GCF_054177405.1 Leptonychotes weddellii
CTTCTGCTTAGATGATCTGTCCATTGCTGTGAGTGGGATATTGAAGTCCCCTATATTATTATATTATTATCAATGTCTTTCTTTAATTTTGTTATTAATTGGTTTATATAATTGGCTGCTCCCAAGTTAGGAGCATAAATATTTATAATTGTTAGATCTTCTTGTTGGATAGACACTTTAGTTATGACATAGTGTCCCTATTCATCCCTTACTACAGTCTTTGGTTTAAGATCTAATTTGTCTGATATAAGGATTGTTGCCCCAGCTTTCTTTTGATGTCCACTAGTCCTAAGAGATTCTCTAGTATCTTTTATGCTTTTTTTTCAAGCTCAGCTAGTTACAATTGTTATCCTGAATTCCAGCTCTGACATTTTACTTATATCCATTTCGATTAGTTCT
>NW_028054402.1:0-399 GCF_054177405.1 Leptonychotes weddellii
TACACAGTTGAGGGGTCTAATCTCCAAGCAGATGGGTCACATATCTTGGCCAAAGGTGGAGGGCAGAGAGCGTGAGTATAGAAGCAAAACATTCAGAGCTGTGAGATTTCATCACGGATATGGGGAGGAAATCTGCAGAATTATTTCAGACTCAATGAGATGTTGCTTTGTCTCTTTATTTATAGATTTAGCAATTATTATTTTTTTTTTTTAAAGATTTTATTTATTTATTTGAGACAGAGAGAATGAGAGAGAGAGAGCACATGAGAGAGGGGAGGGTCAGAGGGAGAAGCAGGCTCCCTGCCGAGCAGGGAGCCCGATGCGGGACTCGATCCAGGGACTCCAGGATCATGACCTGAGCCGAAGGCAGTCGCTTAACCAACTGAGCCACCCAGGCGC
>NW_028054403.1:0-399 GCF_054177405.1 Leptonychotes weddellii
ATCTCATCTGTCCTGCTTATACCCCTCATCTCTCTGATCTCATCCGTCCTGCTTACACCCCTCCAGCCACATTGACCTCTCGGCTGGTCCTCAGATACAGGGTACCTGTTCTTCCAGAACTTTGCACTGGCTGTTCCCTCAGCTTGAAATGCTCTTCCCTGGAGATCCACATGACTCAACACCCACACTGTCTTCAGGTCTTTATTCCCTGGTCACCTTCAGTATTAGAAATTCAATAGCTTTCTCTCTAATAAGAAATAAGCCTGGGGATCCTTTTAAAATAAGTTTGGATGAATTTTCATGAGTTTTCTGTAAGCAATGACTCAAAGCACCTAAAATTTGTTTAGGGTGTGTGTGTTGTTTGTATGCTTTGCCTCAGGTGGTAGCTAATAATGAATA
>NW_028054404.1:0-399 GCF_054177405.1 Leptonychotes weddellii
TGCAGCCAGGGCTAGATCCAGGGGTTCCACTCTCTAGATAGGCTGTGTCCACAAGGGGACATCCCCGCCCCCACCCAGTTGTCCCTCCTCCTCAGTTCAAGTCCCAGAGGGACAGAGACTACTTTTCACTGTGGCCAGAGCCCCAGGATGGACTCTGAATGTGTCCAGCTGGGTCCCATGCCTTGCCCTGGAAATGGGACTGGAGTCAGCCCCACCCAAACCACAGGGACTGGGAATGGGGGACTGCTGGCCCCCCAGAGAACACTGGGTGCTGTTACCAGCAGGAGGTGAGAAGGAGTGCTGGTCAGGATACAGTAAGTAGCATGTCCTGTCTTTTGTAGTCCTGCTCTAAAAAGAAAGATGTATTTTGAAAATCCCCAGTGCAGACAGATAATCCAT
>NW_028054405.1:0-399 GCF_054177405.1 Leptonychotes weddellii
AACTGAAGGAAACCTGAGTGAAGCCAGTCTTGACCTCTGAAGAATATCCACTAATACACTGTTTCCCATAAACCCTCAACTCACAGTTCAGCTGCAGCCACGAGAATATGATTAAAGCTCCCGTGGATGTCTTCATGGTTCCTCCCAATTAAGATCAGCTTCAGAATTGCAGCCTCCAGCCAGCTCAGCTCCTCCTCTTATCAGGCCGTCCCTTCTTTCCTCTAACAGAGTACTTTCCCACATTGTCTACCAGCCAATAAGAAACAGACCCTGCTTCTGCCGTAGCCAATCAGATGCACTAAAATGAACCCTCCACGTGTTCTGCATCAGCACAGGTGCACTGCCGTCTTGTGGTCACATCTCCACTGAACTCACTGGGGAAATGCTCTTCTCTTAGCC
>NW_028054406.1:0-399 GCF_054177405.1 Leptonychotes weddellii
TGCTCTAGAATGGGATCTCTTTATTATTAAATGGCTATTTCTGGATACTACTTTTTATTTCAAACAACTTTACTAAACCTATTATTTGAGTGGCGACTGGCTGGTTTCTTTAGCTCATCAAGCCATAAAGTAATATAATATGTAGATTTTTTCCAATGGTTATCTTTTTAAAAAATGTTTTCACTTATTTTTTATTTTTATTTTTTTTAAAGATTTATTTATTTATTTGAGAGAGTGAGAATGAGAGAGAGAGCACATGAGAGGGGGGAGGGTCAGAGGGAGAAGCAGACTCCCTGCCGAGCAGGGAGCCCGATGCGGGACTCGATCCCGGGACTCCAGGATCATGACCTGAGCCGAAGGCAGTCGCCTAACCAACTGAGCCACCCAGGCGCCCCTGTT
>NW_028054407.1:0-399 GCF_054177405.1 Leptonychotes weddellii
TTTAAGGGACAGACCTAAATAACAGTGTTTGAACTTTTTTCCTACCTAGTTACCTAGTAAAGCCAGGACCCTATGTTGTTGGAAACCCAAGAAAAAGCTGGCCTTTGTATGCATGTGGACAAGATTAGTTGTCAATGTATAGACTTACCAGAACTTATCAGACTTACCAGAACATTGCCAGACAATTTAACAGCACAGCAAGTATGGTAATAGTTTCCTATGTCAATGTATAGACTTACCAGAACATTGCCAGACAAATTTTTTTTAATTTTTTTTTATTCTTGCTTTTTCTTTTTTTTTTTAATTCTTATGTTAATCCCCATACATTACATCATTAGTTTTTGATGTAGTGTTCCATGATTCATTGTTTGTGCATAACACCCAGTGCTCCATGCAGAA
>NW_028054408.1:0-399 GCF_054177405.1 Leptonychotes weddellii
TTCACGTGCAGCACGTGTGAAAAATCCTTCAGCCACAAAACCAACCTCCTGGCACATGAGAGAATCCACACAGGGGAGAAGCCCTATGAATGTTCCCTCTGCCATAGAAGGTACCGCCAGTCGTCCACCTACCACCGCCACCTGAGGACTCACCAGAAAAGTGCCTTCAGAGGTGTTCCCTCCACACCAGAAGCTTCCTCGGGTGCAGCCCCAATGGAATGATACATGAGTATCAATGCAAATATGTATATTTCCGTAGTACTTCCCTATTTAGAACGATAGCTCTATTTAGAACATACACTTTCCTGATTATATTTTCCATTTATTGTCTTCACTAAAAAGTTTAAGGAGGAATTTCTCAGTTCACTAGAGTATCTCAGGTGCCTAGAAAAGTGGCTG
>NW_028054409.1:0-8789 GCF_054177405.1 Leptonychotes weddellii
TAAGTCAAGCAGAGAAAGTCAATTACCATATGGTTTCACTTATTTGTGGAACATAAGGAATAGCATGGAGGACATTAGGAGAAGGAAGGGAAAAATGAAGGGGGGGCAATCGGAGGGAGAGATGAACCATGAGAGACTATGGACTCCGAGAAACAAACTGAGGGTTTTAGAGGGGAGGGGGGTGGGGGGATGGGTTAGCCTAGTGATGGGTATTAAGGAGGGCACATACTGTCTGGAACAGTGGGTGTTATACGAAAACAATGAATACTGGATCACCACATCAAAAACTAATGATGTATTGTATGGTGACTACATAACATAAAATAAAATTAAAAAAATTACAAAGCCATTGTTTCCTTTTTGACTTTCTGCTCAGGTGATCTACCATTGATATAAGTGGGGTGTAAATGTCCCCTAGTAGTATCATATATCCTTTAGCTTGTTATTAACTCTTTTGTATATTTAGGTGATCCCATGTAAGGGACATAAATATTTACAAGTGTTAGGTCTTCTTTTTGGGTAGACCCCTTTATTATGATATAGTGCCCATCTTCATCTCTTGTTACATTCTTTGGTTTAAAATCTAGTTTTTCTGATACAAGGGTTGATACTTTGGTTTTCTTTAGATGTCCATTTATATCATAAATATTTCTCTATCCCTTCATTTTCCATCTGGAAGTGTTTTATATCTAAAACAAGTCTCTTGTAGGGCACCTGGGTGGCTCAGTCAGTTAAGCTTCTGCCTTCAGCTCAGGTCATGATCCCAGGGTCCTAGGATTGAGCCCCGCATCGGGCTCCCTGCTTGGCGAGGAGCCTGCTTCTCCCTCTCCCACTCCCCCTGCCTGTGTTCCTGCTCTCGCTCTCTCTCTCTCTGTCAAATAAATAAATAAAATCTTTAAAATAAATAAATAAATAAAACAAGTCTCTTGTGGGCCGCATATAGATGGGTATTGGTTTTTTATCCATTTTTATACTTCACACCTTTTGATTGAAGAATTTAGTCCATTTACATCGAGGGTAATTACTGATAGGTATGTATTTGGTGACATTTTATTGCTTCTTTTGTCATTGTTCTGGAAATTTTTCCCCTCAGAGAGTCCCTTTTAATATCTCTTACAGGACTGGTTTAGTGGTCACAAGCTCCTTTAGATTATGTTTGTCTGGGAAACTCTTTATCTCACCTTCTATTCTGAATGATAGCCTTGCTGGATAGTGTGATCTTGACTGCAGATTATCCCCATTCAGCACGTGGAATATATCATGCTGTGACCTGACTTGCCATGTTTCTGTTGAGAGATGTGCAGCTAGCCTTATGGGTCCTCCCTCGTAAGTTGAGGGGTTCTTTTGTTTTGCTGCCTTTAGGATTTTTTTCTTTATCACTGTAATTTACAAATTTAATTACAGTATATCTTGGTATTGGTCTGGTTTCATTGATTTTGCTGGGGGTTATCTGTGCCTCCTGGATTTGGATGTCTACTTCCTTCCCCCAGATTAGGGAAATTTTAGGCTATTATTTTCGTGTATATATATATTCTGAACCCTTGTCTTTCTATTCATCTTCTGGGGCTTCTATAATACAATTGTTATTGCATTTGATGGAGTCACTGATTTCCCTAGTCTAGTCTCATGTATATAATATTTCTTTCTCTCTTTTGTTCAGCCTCATTATTTTCCAGTATTTTATTATCCTCATCTCTTAGTCATTCCTCTGCTTCTTCTGTCTTTGTGTTCATTAAATCAAGTCTGTTTCAAATCTCAGATACTGCATTTTTCATTTTTGATTTTTTAACTATTTCATCTCTGTGATAAGGGCCTCCCTGAATCTTCCTTTCTTTTCTAAAGCCCAGAGAATATCCTTATGATTGTTGTTTTAAATTCTCCACTAGGTATATTACTTATATCTGTTTTGCTTAGATCTCTGGCCATTACCTTATCTTGTTTCATTTGGAATGAATTCCTGTCTTGTCACTGTTTTCTTCTCTGTGTTAGAAAAGCCTGTTTCCTGCTTCTGAGATTAATGGCTCTATAAAGAAGAGGTCCTACAGGTTCCAGGGCCTGGTGCTTCAGGGAGTGTCTCTGTTATGTTTTGTGTGTGCTCTGCTGTTGTGTTTTGGCTGCTCTGTTCTTCAAGTCAGTTGTCTGCAGAGGCTCTCCTTGTCTGCAATGGGCCATGTTTCATCCTTGGCCAGAGGGTGGGGAGTTTTAACTAGGTGTGCTTTGATCTTCTTGTTAAATGAGACCTGATACTACTTCCACTAGAATTGAAGCCCTGCAGAAGTTTCTGGTCAGGAGACATGGTGTGGGCAGGTGTTTCTGTTTCTTCCTGGGAAAGGTGCCCACTGTGCTGGGACTTACGCAAGCTTGACCGAGGAGCAGTACTGCCAGTGTGCAGGGGTGTGGGACTTGGTGTAAGCGGGTTAAACAGCTAGTGTCAGTGCTGCGCTGCTCACTGCAGGTGGCTCTGTGTTTATTTTGAGGGGTGTGGGAGGGAAATGATGCCAGCCAGTTCCTTTGTCCCTGGAGAGAAGTCTCTGTGCACACTGCCTCTTAGGGAAACAGTCCAAGGAGAGCAATAATTTTCCCCCATGTATCCCAGGCATTTTTCAGATCACTGTATCACAGTTTCTGCCTCCATGTTGTTTGCTTGCCTTCTCTCCAGGAGCTGTGCAGTGCCCTTTGGGCTCTATTACAGCCACATCTGTTGATTTTTAAAACTCCCACCTTTGGGATGGGTGGTCCTGTGCTGGTCCTCTGGGGGAGGGTCACACCATGCTGGGACTAAATCTATCTTGACCAATCAGGGTAGTTGTGCCAGAGCACAGAGGTGTGAGTCTTGGTGTAAACAGGTTAGGCAGCCAGTTGGGGCTGAGTTGCTTTCCCAGTTGGTTCTCTGTTTATGCTGAGGTCCTGGGGAGGGAAATGGCACCAGCTGGTTCCTTTGTCCCCTGAGAGGCATCTCCATGAATGCTACATCTCAAGGACAAGCTCCAGGAAGAGCGGATAATCTCCCCACTGTGTGCCCTAGTAGTTCCTCAGATCTCTGCTTCCATGCAGTCTGCCCCAGGTTGTTTGCATGCCTTCTCTCCAGGAGTAGGGCAGTGCCCTCAGGACTCTATCCTTGCCAAGCCCACTTACCTTTAAAATTCCAGTCTTTAAGTCCCACTGGTTGAAATAAATCACAAAAAACAGCCCCTCTAATTTTCCCAGCCAGTGACTTGGGAAATGTTCTTGTGTGTTTCCTGTGTGCTCCTCTCTTTCTTGCCTTTCTCAACGACCATGGCTTCCTCTTCTCTGCAGCACTGATAATCCATTTTTCCATAAACCATGTCTCCATACTTCCTACCTTCTTTAATGTGGCTTCTTGTCTCCCTTTAGTTCTGGAGTTTGTTCTTTCAGTTCTCAGGTTGATTTCAGGGTATTTAGAATTATATGAGCATTATCTAGTTGTGTTTGAGGAACAAAACAAACCTAGGGTCCACCTACTATGTGGCCATCTTTTCCCCTTATCTACATTGAATATTCTTAATCTACCAATTACGAGAAGGAAGGATTTAAGTAACTTTTCATGATACTTTTGAATAATTTTGTAAAACTAGGGAATATGACATTGGTTCATTCTGCCAATGTCATGGACAGAATGATAAAAGAAAGGGTAAGCTCAGGGACTCAAATTCTTAGCTCAAGCTAAGGGTTTTTTGCATTAGTGACCAAAGAACATCAAAGTGTGCCCTGAGGGAGAGCCTTATGACTCTCGATGTTGAAACTGTTACAAATCAAACTGAGACTGAATTTCAAAACAAGTTGAACACCCAGATTCCTAAGGCATTTACTGTTAAAGTAAGGCATTAATTATGAAACAGAAGTACCCTGTTAATACAGATGAGGACAAGTGAGAAAATCCAAATGTGCATTGATATCAAGCCCGTAAGTTTGATTAGTCTTCTTGGACAGTGGAAGGTTTCCCTGCCCCAGTTGATGTGGCCATCCCTTTACCAGGAAAAGTGGCCTCCCCAACACTATTAAAAGTGGCATCCCTATTCAAAGTGTTAATAGCCTTCATATCCACAGAGGTATTGACATAGGAACTGGTTGGGGTTTGGCCAAGAAAGAATTCTTAAGACAGCTTTGGTGCAAAAAAGTGTGGTTTTACTAAAGCATGGGGAGAGGACCTCTGAGCAGAAAGAGCTGCACTGGGGTCATGAGGAGTGGCTGATGATATACTTACAAGTTGGGAGGGGGTTAGGGATAGCATGTAAATCTCTAAGGAATATTGGAAGCAAGGTTTCCAGGACCTTGAGGAAGCTAGCTATTGTTAGGAAAAGTCATTTATTACTGTCAATAAACCTTAGTCATGAGTCTCTTTAGATGTATATCAGTGGGCCCTATGCCTGGGGGATGATGGCCAACATATATCTTAAGGGGTAGAGATAAAAGTTTCCAAAGGAATTTTTTTAATTTAATTTTATTATGTTATGTTAGTCACCATACATCATTAGTTTTCAATGTAGTGAAGGAATTTTTATTGTTAAAGTAGACTTACAGGATCCTGGGGGCAGGGGTGGTCAAGATAATGTTAAGCTAAGATTGCCTTATGAACTTAGCAAAGTATTAACATCTGAGGGAGCTGAATTCCTAGAATAATGTCACTCTGCTTGTTTCAAGGACTTGTCAATGGGCTGTAAGTAGTAAGGAAATCTAATTTTTCTTTTGCCTTTGTTTCCCACATAAGTATAAAGCCTTTTCACCTACCTCTAGGTTATTAACCCTGCATTGTCTGAAATACATAATGCCCCCCTACACCCATGGATGCCACCTACGACTAGACATAAATCCCAGCAGACCTCTAAAGGTGAGGTACAAACTGCAACACATAAAGAAGTATGCTACACTCCAGAAAACTTTATTTATATAAGCAGAAATGTGGAGAATATATATGGAAAATACGTACAGATTGTGGGATAGTGGTGGAAAAATATAAAGTTGGATGAGCCATTTTTTTTATTTTTGTAAAAATGTAATTAGCATACAGCACTATATAAGTTTAAGGTGTACAGCATGATGACTTGACTTATGTATATTGTAAAATGATTACCACAATAAGTTCAGTTAACATTCATCATCACACATAGATAAAAAAGAACAAAATGTTTTTTTCTCCTCATAATGAGAAATTTAGGCTTAATTCTACAAACAACTTTTAAATATGTCATATAACTATAGTCATCATGTTGTACATTATATCCCTAATACTTACTTATCTTAAAAATCAAATTTTGTACCTTTGACCACCTATATCCAGTTTTCCCACCACTTAGTCCCTGCCACTGGTAGCCAAAAATCTGATCACTTTTGGAGGCGGAGCAAGATGGCAGAGGAGTAGGAGACCTGAATTTCGTCTGGTCTCAGGAATTCAGCTGGGTAGGGATCAAACCATTCTGAACACCTACGATCTCAACAGGAGATTGAAGAAAAGAATAGCAACAACTCTCTGAACAGAAAAGTGACCACTTTCTGGAAGATAGGACGTGTGGAGAAGTGAATCCAAGGCGATATTCAGGAAGATAGATGGCGGGGGGAGGGGGTCTCTATCAGCCGGCTACCGGCAAGTGATAGAGCCATGGAGCACAAAATCGGAACTTTTAGAAGTCGGCTCCACTGAGAGACGTCGCTCCAGTGGCTAAGCAGGGGATGCAACCCTCACAGGATAGTGTGGTCTCAGGATCCTCGGGGTCACAGAAAGACCAGGGGTACCTGAGTGCAGCAGAGCTCCCAGGTATCAGAGCGGGGAACCCAGCTGGAGAGACGGAGCTGAGGAGTGGGCTCTCAGCTCAGGGTTGCCATAAACTGTGATCCGCAGCACAGTCGGGCCCCTGCTCTTCCAGCAGGGATGCAACAAGCAGCAGATCCGGGGAGACTCCCCTTCCTCCCCTGGGAGGAGCAGCATGGAAGCACACCACAGGGATCTGCTGGGTTTGGAGACTCCACAGCAAATCAGGTGCCAGAGATAGAAACATTCAGTCACAGGCCAGGTGAGCACGGAGTGCTGCCAGGGACCGGGGAGATGGGAGTGATTGACTGCTTTTCTCTAGGAGCTCAGAGGAGTGGGACCCCGAGTTCTCGGCTCCTCCGGGTCAGAGATTGGGAGGCCACCATTTTCACTCTCGTCCTCCAAAGCTGTACCGAAAGCTTGCAGGGAACAAAAGCTCCCAAGAGCAAACCTGAGCAGATTACTTAGCCCGGACCAGGCAAGGGCAGAACAATTCAGCCTCCGGCAAAGATATTTGGGAACCACAGCAACAGGCCCCTTCACCAGAATATCAGCAAGAACAGCCAGCCAAGACCAAGTTTACCGATCAATGAGAACAGCAGAACTCCAGAACTACGGGAGTACTGCACATAGAATCCATACCTTTTTTAGCATGATTCTTTAGTCTTTCAAAGTTAATTATTTTAACTGTCTTTTTTGTGGTGTATTTTTCTTTTTCCCTTTTTCAACCAACATCTCATCAATCCCTTTTTTAAAAAACATTTTTATTTTTCATTTTTAGAGTCATATTCTATCCCTTCATAGTACTTACCTTTATTTTTGGCATATATATATATATATATATAGTTCTCTCTTTAAAATTTTGAGATACAGTTTCCTCTAACAGATCAAAATATACACTAAATCTCTAGTGTATGGCTTTGTTCTAGTCTCCTGCCTGATCATATTCTCTCCATTTTTTTTCTCTTTTTTTTTAAATCCTCTTCTTTCTTTTTTCAAACAACTTCTTATCAATTCCTTTTATAAAATTTTTATAATGTTCATCTTTACAATCATATTCCATCCCTTCATCATATCAACCATTATTTTTGTACATATATAAGTTTTTCTTTCTTTAAAATTTTGGGAGGCACTTTCTTCTAAAAGACCGAAATACACCCAAATCTAGTGTATGGCACTAATCTATGCACCAGCCTGATCATATTTGATCATATTCTGTTTTGTTTTTGTTTTGTTCTGTTTTTGTTTGTTTTTGTCTCTTTCTTTTTCTTTTTTCTTTCTTTCGCGTTCTTTTCCCCCAGCTTCAGGTCTTTTTTAATAGTTTAGAGTATATTTTCTGGGAACGTTTTTACCCTGTTAGCATTTTGTTCTCTCATGCATCTATTCACTGCTAGACAAAATAATAAGACAGAAAAAATGACCTCAACAAAAAGAAAAAGAGACAGTACCAACTGCCAGTGACCTACTCAATACGGACATAGTACGATGTCAGATCTAGAGTTCAGAATCATGATCTTAAAGATACTAGCTGAACTTGAGGAAAGCATGAAAGTTATTAGAGAAATGCTTTCTGGAAAATAAAGGAACTAAAATCTAAACAAGTCAAAATCAAAAAGGCTATTAATGAGGTGCAATCAAAAATGGGGGCACTAACTGCTACGATAAATGACGCAGAAGAGAGAATCAGTGATATAGAAGACCAAATAATGGAAAATAAAGAAGCTAAGAAAAAGAGAGATAAATAACTACTGGATCACGAGGGCAGAATTCGAGAGATAAGTGATACCATAAGACAAAACAACATTACAATAACTGGGATCCCAGAAGAAGAAGAAAGAGAGAGAGGGGCAGAAGGTATATTGGAGCAAATTATAGTGGAGAACTTCCCTAATTTAGGGAAGGAAATAGGCATCAAAATCCAGGAGGCACGGAGAACCCTTCTCAAAATCAATAAAAATAGGTCAATAGCTGGACATCTAATAGTAAAACCTACGAGTCTCAGAGACAAAGAGAAAATCCTGAAAGCAGCTCAGGAGAAGAGATCTGTAAACTGCAATGGTAGAAACATATGATTAGCAACAGACCTATCCACAGAGACCTGGCAGGCCAGAAAGGACTGGCATGATATATTCAGAGCACTAAACAAGAAAAATATGCAGCCAAGAATACTATAGCCAGATAGGCTGACATTGAAAATAGAAGGAGAGATAAAAATCTTCCAGGACAAACAAAAACTAAAGGAATTTGCAAACACGAAACCAGGCCTACAAGAAATATTGAAAGGGGTCCTCTAAGCAAAGAGAGAGCCTAAAAGCAACATAGACCAGAAAGGAACACAACAATATACAGTAACAGTCACTTTACAGGCAATAAAATGGCACTAAGTTCCTATCTTTCCATCGTTACCCTGAATGTAAATGGGCTAAATGCCCCAATCAAAAGGCCCAGGCTATCAGATTGGATTAAAAAACAATACCCATCGATATGCTGTCTACAAGAGACTCACCTTAGACCCAAAGATACCCCCAAGATTGAAAGTGAGGGGGTGGAAAACCATTTAACATGATAATGGACTCCAAAAGAAAGCTGGGGTGGCAATCCTTATAATAAACAAATTAGACTTTAAACCAAAGAGTGTAATAAGAGATGAGGAAGGATAGGGGCGGAGCAAGATGGTGGAGGAGTAGGAGACCTGGATTTCGTCTCCTCTCAGGAATTCAGCTGGATCGGGATCAAACCATTCTGAACACCTACAAACTCAACAGGAGATTGAAGAAAAGAAGAGCAACAACTCTCTCATCAGAAAAGCGACCACTTTCTGGAAGGTAGGACGTGGGGAGAAGTGAATCCGAGGTGATATTCGGGAGGATAGACGGCGGGGGAGGGGCCTCTGTCAGCCGCTTCTGGCAAGTGATAGAACCAAGGAGCACAAAATCGGAACTTTTAAAAGTCTGCTCAGCCGAGGGATGTCACTCCGGTGGCTAAGCGGGGGGTGGAACCCTCCGGGACAGTGTGGTCTCAG
>NW_028054410.1:0-399 GCF_054177405.1 Leptonychotes weddellii
CGCTGCCCTGTCCTTCCTGACAGGAAGGTTCCCAGCAGCTGAGTCCCCCTGGGAGTGAGCCTTCCCTCAGGGACACCCAAGGGCCTTTGCAGACTCAGATCTGGGCTCAGATTAGGTTCTAGGTCAGGATGTTCACGGGCTTCTTCCCCTGCATCCTCCTCCCTATGCACCCCCCCACACTGTGGAGGGTAGGAGGAGAATGACCTTCAGACAGGTCCACCTGTGAGCCCCCTCCTGATGGTCTTGGAGCTGTCAGACTTCTCCAGCAGTGGGGGGTGGATGTGCATGAGGAGCCCCTGCCTCAGGGATGTGGGTGGCAGAGAGGGACCCTGAGGGGGTCCGAGCAGATCTGTAGCCCTCTGGGTGAAGAGCTCAGCGTTGGCTGCACCTTGGCCTGGA
>NW_028054411.1:0-399 GCF_054177405.1 Leptonychotes weddellii
CCTCCTGGCTCCATCGGCGGTGGAGGACGACTGCTGCCGGGAGCGTGGGCTTCCCCCCGCCCCGGCCAGGCACAGCTGAAGGGGCCGTGGAGCCACGGAGAAGAGGGGCTCCAGACCCTGCGGGCACACGGGCACAAGCCGGGGCCCGGCCTTTCCATCGCGCCCAGCCCTTCATCCCTCTGAGCCTCGAGTTCTTCCCAGGGGCATTCTGTTCAAGAACTCCCACCTCACAGGCCCCGGGGAGGACACAGCAAGGTTGGCATCTGGAAGGTGCCCAGCTCTCTGCTTCAGCAGGCGCTCGATGAACGTGGGTTGCTTCTCCCGCCGCTCAAAAGTCGCCTCTCTATTTGAGGCCCTGCTCTGTGTCGTGACGCGAGATGGCAGGCAGGCCTGGAATGG
>NW_028054412.1:0-399 GCF_054177405.1 Leptonychotes weddellii
AGCGAAAATGAACTTTTGGGACTTCATCAAGATAAAAAGCTTCTGCACAGCAAAGGAAACAGTCAACAAAACAAAGAGGCAACCCACAGAATGGGAGAAGATATTTGCAAATGACACTACAGAAAAAGGGCCGATATCCAAGATCTATAAAGAACTTCCCAAACTCAACACCCAAAAAACAAATAATCAAGTCAAAAAACGGGCAGAAGACATGAACAGACACTTCTCCAAAGAAGACATACAAATGGCTAACAGACACATGAGAAAATGTTCATCATCATTAGCCATCAGGGAAATTCAAATCAAAACCACATTGAGATACCACCTTACACCAGTTAGAATGGCAAAAATTGACAAGGCAAGAAACAACAAATGTTGGAGAGGTTGTGGAGAAAGGGG
>NW_028054413.1:0-399 GCF_054177405.1 Leptonychotes weddellii
TTCATCAAAATTGCCTGTTCTCTTTTTAAAATTATTTCTAAGCTTTTGGAAATATTTGGTATCTCTTAAATATTTTGGAAAATAAAGTGATGACAAGCATGATGACAAATATTGTATGTAATATATAAGCATTGAACTTAAACATGTATTTGTACACAATATTCTCAAATCAAAATATTGATTTTGTGTACAAATATCTAAGGGCACATTCTATGGAAATACTGTAAAACATTAAAATTTAGTGATCATCTCCTTATAGAATGCCAAAGGATCTTTATATATGTTCCTCTTATGTTTTGACACAATTTTTTTTTTTAATACCTAAGAAGTTAGCACTTTGGTCTGTGGGAAAATAGTGAACTACTTATTTGAAAATGCCAATTACAAAGCTATCTCAGG
>NW_028054414.1:0-399 GCF_054177405.1 Leptonychotes weddellii
CACAAAAACAGACATACAGACCAATGGAACAGAACAGAGAGCACAGACATGGACTCTCAACTCTACGGTCAAATAATCTTCGAGAATGCAGGGAAAAATATGCAATGGAAAAAAGACAGTCTCTTCAATAAATGGTGCTGGGAAAATTGGACAGCTATATACAGAAGAATGAAACTTGACCATTCTCTAACACCATACAAAAAGATAAACTCAAAATGGATGAAAGACCTCAATGTGAGACAGGAATCCATCAAAATCCTAGAGGAGAACATAGGCAGTAACCTCTTTGACATTGGCCACAGCAACTTCTTTCAAGATACATCTCCAAAGGTAAGTCAAACAAAAGCAAAAATGAACCTTTGGGACTTCATCAATATAAAAAGCTTCTGCACAGAAAGG